>NC_091125.1:169050396-169237896 GCF_040183065.1 Periplaneta americana | reverse complement strand
ATACAATGACAATTCTTTTTATCTTCAAAACACCAATAATAACAATAATAATAATAGTAGTAATAATAATAATAATAATAATAACAACAACAACAACAACAACAATAATAATAATAATAATGCTTTATTTTAACTGGCACAGTTAAGGCCATTCGGCCTTCTCTTCCACTCAACCAGTATGATAGAAAAGTACTACAATGCTATGAATATAACATAATTAATACAATACAATACTACAATACAAGACAATATAATACATAATTAATATAATACAATGGCAATTCTTTTTATCTTCACAACACCAATAACATAATAATAATAATAATAATAATAATAATAATAATAATAATAATATATTCTTCTGTTTGAATTTAACAGCGGAGGCGGCTTGAAACATTTGTGCTGTGAACGGGAAGAATGCCATGATGAAAGCACTGCAAAAAATGGTTCTGTCGTTTCAACATACATCACCTCGTAACCAAGCTCGACTTTTGGGCTCTACAAGAAAAAGAAGCGGGTTCCTGGCTATAAGCTCTACCTTCCCCAAATACTGGAACGCTGATGAACAACAAGTCGTTTAAGACTGCATCGCTCTACGTCGTGGATGCAAAATCTGCCTACCACATAAATGTGTATGTGGGGAAATTGTCGACACTTTCGATCATCCTGCTCTGAGCTGTGTCAAGAGTAGGGGACTTTTTTTCTAGACATTCTACAATCAACAACATAATCAAGAGAGCATTAACATCTTCTGGTATCCCTGCTATTTTAGAACCCACTGGGATTAGTCGCACCGATGGAAAGCGCCCTGATGGATTAACCTTGGTCCCGTAGAGCAGAGGAAAATCGCTAATGTGGGACGCGACATGCGTGGATATCTTAGCTCCATCCCACTTTCCATCAACTTCTAAAATCGCTAGCTCTGCAGCAGAATCTGCCGTACGCAGTAAACGTCGTAAATACGTACATCTAGTAGACAATTACACCTTCACACTCCAAACCAGCACATCTCTTCAGACGCGGAACCGAAAAACTACCCCATCGTTGCAGGAGAGCATTTATGTATGTGTATATATATGTACATGTACTGTCTATTGTAATTGGGGCTTTGCCCTGTTATAGACATAGATAGATAGATAGATAGATAGATAGATAGATAGATAGATAGATAGATAGATAGATAGATAGATAGATAGATAGATAGATAGATAGATAGATAGATAGATAGATAGATAGATAGATAGATAGATAGATAGATAGATAGATAGATAGATAGATAGATAGATAGATAGATAGATAGATAGATAGGTTGATGGATGGATAGATGGACGGACGGACGGACAGACAGACAGACAGACAGACAGACAGACAGACAGACAGACAGACAGACAGACAGACAGACAGACAGACAGACAGACAGACAGACAGACAGATAGATAGATAGATAGATAGATAGATAGATAGATAGATAGATAGATAGATAGGTTGATGGATGGATAGATGGACGGACGGACGGACGGACAGACAGACAGACAGACAGACAGACAGACAGACAGACAGATAGATAGATAGATAGATAGGTTGATGGACGGACGGACGGACGGACGGACGGACAGACAGACAGACAGACAGACAGACAGACAGACAGACAGACAGACAGACAGACAGACAGACAGACAGACAGACAGATAGATAGATAGATAGATAGATAGATAGATAGATAGATAGATAGATAGATAGATAGATAGATAGATAGATAGATAGATAGATAGATAGATCTGCATCGGAAACCCGTACTACTCCAAGACTTTCATTCCAGCAAATCTTTACCTAACTGCAGATGATAGATGAAATGAGGTGGAGAGAGTTGATGGAATATAAGGGAAATAGAAGTATCCCAAGAAAAACCTCTGCAATGTCTACTTTGTCTACCACAAATTTCATCATGACAAGGCCGGGGATTGAAGCCGGACCGCCTGGCCGGAATACCTGCGTGCAACAGACGCGGCGAGAGGCAATAGTAAGTCAAGGAAATGTTCCCTTTTGGGGGGAGGATTTTGTCATTCTTTTTGTACATAAAAGAAAGAACAAATGTTGAACTTTTATCTTATATTTGGGGAAATTTTATTATTTGAGAATATATAAAGAAGTTATGATATTAAAGAAACGTTATCTTCAGTTAAATAAAACAAATATTTACTTTGAACAATGGCTACCGTTCAACACAAAATGGCCAGGTGCTAAATTTATCGTTTTTCCCGCCGATGATCATGTCGTTAATTACGTTATATGGAGTTAATGGGACTAAAATTAGTACACTCGCTAATGATCTGTATATCCCATACATCCTAATTAAAATAAACAAGTAACACTAAAGCAATAGATCCAAAATGATAAGTTATTATTTTCACTATTTTATCCATCAAGCACTTTAATAAGTATATAAATCTGAATAAGCAGACCTACTACAGTATATTACAGTCAACTATTACTGCGGTAAGATTCTGATTAATTTCAACTCAATATTATATTCTGGAAAAAAATTAAAGTCTTCATAAAGAAAAGAAAAGAGTTTCTGAAACAAAAATGTTATTAGAGCACTTTATTCAACTTTTATTCGCTTGTTCTTAATCATTTTATGTAGTGAAGTTCAGGATAATTTTATTGAAATATATTTCCTGAAAAATAAATAACATATTCTTAACATTGACACTAACTTTATGAGTAGCAAGATTTATGTTATTTGGTTGAATCAACAACATCAATCATGAATTTGGCCTAAAAATAATTTTATTTCATTTTGGGGCTAGGTAATCTGAGTCCGGAGTAGTTGTTTGCTTACGTCCATAAAGGTAAACTGAGTCCCTAGGCTCATAAGGGTACAGGTGAACTGAGTCCCAGTATACTTACTTACTGGCTTTTAAGGAACCCGGAGGTTCATTGCCGCCCTCACATAAGCCCGCCATAGGTCCCTATCCTGAGCAAGATTAATCCACTCTCTATCATCATATCCCACCTCCCTCAAATCCATTTTAATATTATCCTCCCATCTACGTCTCGGCCTCCCCAAAGGTCTTTTTCCCTCCGGCCTCCAAACTAACACTCTACATGCATTTCTGGATTCGCCCATACGTGCTACATGCCCTGCCCATATCAAACGTCCGGATTTCATGTTCCTAATCATGTCTGGTGAAGAATACAATGCGTGCAGTTCTGTGTTGTGTAACTTCCTCCATTCTCCTGTAACTTCATCCCTCTTAGCCCCAAATATTTTCCTAAGCACCTTATTCTCAAACACCCTTAACCTATGTTCCTCTCTCAAAGTGAGAGTCCAAGTTTCACAACCATAAAGAACAACTGGTAATATATCTGTTTTATAAATTCTAACTTTCAGATTTTTCGACAGCAGACTGGATGATAAAAGCTTCTCCACCGAATAATAACAGGCATTTTCCCATATTTATTCTGTGTTTAATGAACTGAGTCCTAGTATACCTGGTAAAATATGTGGAGGTATAGGGGAGACTCGGCTAATTTCGCAATATTAAGAAGTAAATCTATCATATTTTTATCAAAATGTTTATTGAAAAATATCATCAAGGTATGTAGACATGGACGAAACCTTTCATTACCAAATGAGATAAAGAGACTTACTAAAATGCAAATATATTTAGTTGTACATACATTAAAGTAGAAAAAAACAACTTGGGTAATTCCGCAACAGTGCGGATAAATCCGCAATAGGACTTGGCTAATTCCGCAGTCATAAGTAATTATGAAATACATTATGAAAGTAACATAAAAGGAACAATTTATATGTAACAATGTATGTAGGCCTACATATTTATTCACACCGCAAATAGGTATATACCCGGTGGCAGTGGTAACTAATTACACTCAATAATAACAATTAATAATAAATATAACTAATAAAAAAACAACAATTAATACTAATGATAAATACTAATACTAATAATAATAATAATAATAATAATAATAATAATAATAATAATAATAATAATGATAATAATAATAATAATAACGAGCATCCTAAATTAAATGAAGCATGATCACTTAAAATAACATTTAAAGTAAATCTAATTTGTATCTTAACCCTAAGTTCGAACTAAGACCCACGAGTGTGACAGGTTCATACCTGCACAAGTACCTTTCGGCACTACATTTATTTCGCTGTCAACTCACTCACTGCACTGATTCTACCTGATTTCACTAACACTTCTAACTATTTCACTGTTCAAATACTTTGCACAGCCACTTCACTGACACAAACACACTTCACTTACACAATAGACTTCACTGACACTACACACTTCACTGACATAACACACTTCCTCACTGATATAATACTTCAAATAAAATATCAATTACACCCTTTAAATAGTGTGTATAATATACTACAGTCTATTAGTAAAGTCCTTAAGCCTATTTTTAAATACATTTTTGGTTATTGGTAAAGCCTTTACTGCTCACTTTCTTGACAGTTGTGTAGCAAAACACGAAAAACAGCCAACTTTCGATGTTTCACTGTATTGCCGACAGAGGTGTCGATCAATATCCTTGATTTTTTTCTGTAGCACTGCAGAGGACATGCCTCCTGTTGACAGCCTCTCAAAACTTACGTTCACGCTATTGTAAAGCCGCAGTAAAATCATATATGCACTACTGCGGAATTACCCGTACTGCGGAATTATCCGAGTTTCCCGTATTTGATGTATTTTGTTGTTATAGCTTTTCTAAGCATTTCAAAATTGATAATTTTGTTATTTTTGCTCATAATACTCCATGGCATGTTGGCAATCTAAAATATGCAATTTTTTCTACAGATCATTGCAGTTCTGGAGACTAGGAATAAGCTTAATTCTGAATATGCCCTTTATTTTGAGATAGGGATACATACCGCCGTACTGTAAGTCTTGACTTCAATTGAGCTAAGGGGCTGTGGTTTCCACCTCTACCAAAACTGAGAGGAAGTACAGTCACTCGGTCTGACTAATGGATGTAGGCTAGGTAGAATCAATGAGGAATACTAGTTTCCTTAAATATTTCTTCCGACTATCGTTTTTACATCCACAACGTCGAGGAATGTTTCACTGACAATCTAAAATATCTATTCAACCTGAAGACTGTAAAACTCTAAGTTTACTGATTACGTCTTTGAAACACATATGACATCAGATGCGCTATTTACACCGGCCGATTTCGTAGCCACAAATTACCTCCAACTATGAATAATTATCACTAATATTTCATGTAATGAATTAACAAATAATTATTGTAATTGCCCACATCTAATACCTTCCACACAAGTCAAATATTTAGGAATTATTATAGATCAGCATTTACGTTGGGATAAACAAATTGATTTCATGTGTACAAGTATAAGAAATACAATTTATAAATTCATAATACTTCGAAATTTTATCACTAAGGAGACATTGAGAATAATATTTTTTTAGCTTTAGTACAATCATTAATACAATATGGTATAATAAATTGGGGTGGAGTAGCATCATCTGTACTTAATCTATTAATTTTATTACACAGAAGATTAATAAAAATTTGTCTGACCAAAAATATGGATTATCCAACAAATTTAATTTATACAGATTTTAATGTATTAACTACTGAAGAAATTTATAAATATAGTTTACTAACTTACTAGCACAGAAATCAAATAAAAGATAAATCTAATCGACATGAATATCGTACTTGAAGACAAAAGTCTACTTTCCCATTAATTGAGCCTAAATGTCATACAAGTGCAGCTCTTAAATATGTTACTAGTTTCGGCCCAAGACTTTATAATAAAATTACAAACCATTTTCCAAATTTGTAATATTTTACAATTGAAGCTTTTAAAAAAGAAATTTATAAAATTATTCATAATGTATAATATTAACAAATGTGTGTATTTTTTAACCTTTTATTTCTGTCGAATATAGTCATGTTTTTATTGAATATCACTGGTTTTGTATGATTGTCAATTTATATTAAATGTATTTTTTGTTTCTTTTTCTCTCTTTTTTTTTGCTCTTGTGTCCTATTTATTGATAACTGTCCTTGTAAATTTTATGTTATATCATTGGCTAAGACCACACCGTACACGAGCCTGGCTCTTACGGTAGTGGCTAGAAACATTTTTGTTTTATAATTGTAATTTGTACCCACTAGCTAGCTAGTTAAATAAATAAAATGCATTATTTTACAGTAACCATCCGAATTTATACAGGCCTAGTTTTATAGACGCATTGAAAGACATCCAATCAAACTGATATGCTTCATTGAGAAGCAAAATTAAAAATAAAAAAGCAATCGAAAAGAAGGAAGAATTTTTAAGGGAAAAATGATAGAGATAGGGAATCAAAATATCACAAGATTTCAATTCATCAAATTAGCTTCAAGTTTCTCCCTATACCTTAAAACAACGTAAGAGCTTGGCAGTTTCCCAAACGATCTTACAGTGAAATGACAAATGTTCTACCACAGTGTTTTTAACCAAAAAATGTGACAATTTTAACTACTCCAACCAACCAAACAACTACTAGTTGTACCATTTGGTTGTCAGTTCCAAGTATAGAAAAAGTGGGCGGTAAGATTTTGTCGTGACAATTCAGCTGAGACTGAGTTTACAGTGGACTCTCCTACGTTCGACTGAACAGAATTGAAAATTAAGTCCAATAAGGGTAGTGGGTGTGACAGGTGAAATGAATACAAATTCTTATTGGTTATCCATCAACGAATACAGTACTGTACTTGCATTTCTTGCCCGCCCCGAGACTTGTGTATGCGCTTCTAGTACCACAGTGGGTTTCGACAGTTCCGTCTCACAAACGGCACAATTCTCAAATGGAAAAAAGAAGAGTTCATTAATTTAAAATCAGTGATTAAATATTGATGTCCTAATCAATAGAATATTCTATTTCCATTTATCAAAAGTATCACTACAAGGCAAGAACCAATTCCCATTCAGATGGCAAACCCATTTCTTAGTGCCCGTATAGGGGCGTGTCTGATTCTCCTACGTAAGCAATCGAACTATTAGGATGTCGAACTTAAGGCTATATGTACATGAACGACCACAAATATTATCCGAAATTGCAGGCTCTAAATTTCTAAAATTTTATAATAAAATTAACTCACAATTAGACAAAAATTACAAGGTACCACAACAAGACTTATTAGAACTTAAATGTCTGATAAAAGTATAAAAAAAGATTACTAATAATACTTTTCAAACCAGTTTTATCAAAGTATGAAAAAAAAAAAAACAAAACAAAAAATTCTGCAGTTACATCATTTGGTAACCATAACATTGTTATACTGTCTCTGACATCTTTAATATTTTTCCTGCATGTAATAAACACTTATTTCTGAAAAGTAGACTACTCTCAGACATGTAGAGTTGTTTATTTTAATACAATTAATTTTTTATTTCTCCTATATAAAATAATGTTTTGATCTAATTTTTCTGTTTTGAAAGAAATGGGCATTATTGTAATCTGACTTTAGCATAAATGCATGTTAAATTAGTGTACAAAATTTCAGAATTCTGTCTCTAATGGTTGTGGAGTTATGAAATAATATATGTGATAATTTTCAAATTTTGGAAAATTTCATTTAAAGTAAAAAGTGAATTCTAAAAAATATTATTAGTAACTTTTTATACTTTTATCAGATATTTAAGTTCTAATAAGTCTTGTTGTGGTACCTTGTAATTTTTGTCCAGTTGTGAGTGCATTTTCTTATAAAAATCTAGAAATTTAGAGCCTGCATTTTCTGATAATATTTGTGGTTATTCACGTACATATACGCTTAAGAGCTTCCACTGTACTTATACACTTTTTTTGTAAGGGACTCAATTTACCTACACACCTTTTTTGTAAGGGACTCAGTTTACCTACACACCTTTTTTGTAAGGGACTCAGTTTACCTACACACCTTTTTGTAAGGGACTCAGTTTACCTACACACCTTTTTTATAAGGGACTCAGTTTACCTACACACCTTTTTTGTAAGGGACTCAGTTTACCTACACACCTTTTTTGTAAGGGACTCAATTTACCTACACACCTTTTTTGTAAGGGACTCAGTTTACCTACACACCTTTTTTTGTAAGGGACTCAGTTTACCTACACACTTTTTTGTAAGGGACTCAGTTTACCTACACACCTTTTTTGTAAGGGACTCAGTTTACCTACACACCTTTTTTGTAAGGGACTCAGTTTACCTACACACCTTTTTTGTAAGGGACTCAGTTTACCTACACACCTTTTTTGTAAGGGACTCAGTTTACCTACACACCTTTTTTGTAAGAGACTCAATTTACCTACACACCTTTTTTGTAAGGGACTCAGTTTACCTACACACCTTTTTTGTAAGGGACTCAGTTTACCTACACACCTTTTTTGTAAGGGACTCAATTTACCTACACACCTTTTTTGTAAGGGACTCAGTTTACCTACACACCTTGTTTGTAAGGGACTCAGTTTACCTACACATCTTTTTAGGAGGGACTCGGTTTACCGCATGTTTCACGGAAGGGATTGACTTTACCAACCCCATCACAATGTGTTACTAATTTAAAATGGAGATCGGATATTTTACTCCCTAGGCAATAGAGGTGGGATAACTTGTGGACAGTATGATAATCCTCTCAGTCATTATATCTGCAGCACGGGAACAGATTACGCTACTACTTAAGGTATAAAAATGTACACCCACAAAACGCAAAAAATGATGAAAAATGAAAATTTTCAAAATATAACTATTTTAATAGAGAATTTTCTCCTATTTAATTTGATATAAGAATTTTCTATTCATGGCTTATGGTTTTTCAGATAAGTCCCACTTTCCAAAATTCTGCGTCATCAGCCACTTACTTTTGGAGTGATCTTCGTAGCAGTCAATCCCTTCGTCCAGCATTGCTTGTAAAATAAACTGTCCACACCTGTAGAGTAACGGTCAGCGCGTCTGGCTGCGAAACCAGGTGGCCCGGGTTCGAATCCCGCTCGGGGAAAGTTATTTGGTTGAGGTTTTTCCGGGGTTTTCCCTCAACCCAATACGAGCAAATGCTGGGTAACTTTCGGTGCTGGACCCCGGACTCATTTCACCGACATTATCACCTTCATATCATTCAGACGCTAAATAACCTAGATGTTGATACAGCGTCGTAAAATAACCCAATAATTAATTAATTAAAATAAACTTCTTTCTAGTCCCGAAATAGATGCATAGATATCTGGGCATTATCATTAGATTGAAAACACGTTTTTACATAATGAAGTAATTTATAATCTTTTACTGTTAGTCATAAAACTGTAAATTTGTGTGTCAATGATGTTGTACGTCATTTTAATAAGAGTCCAAAAGTAGAAATTACAATTCTGAGGAGGATGGGCATAAACCCTGGGACAAACACCATCGCAGGATTTGTTGCATCAATGGAAATAGGGACAAAAATGCCAAAAAAAAAAAAAAAAAAAAAAAAAAAAAAACATTCAACACCTGAAGTTAAAACAAGGCGGAGGTATTTGAGAGGCAGAAAGAAGCTGAAACTGGACCGAAATGAAGCTGCTTAAGGGGTGACATATGATGATGCAGTCTTCTAGGGTCTGAAAGTTTGTGGTTCGTTTCCTGTAAATAGCAATTTTAGAATATTTAATTCTTTCAAACATGATATCTCAATCAAATATGGTGATACCAAGAAGATATTGATGTCATTTTGAAGCTTGAAATGTCCCCCAGTGCCTGACAATGAGTAAAATAACATTACTATAATTAATAATTATCTATGGATTTTTTACATGATTTATGCAACATAGAATATTAGTATAAGTTACATATAAGGTAATATTTAATTAATGTAAATGAAAATAAATAATAGCTCTGTGTCAGGCACTAAAGAATAGTTTTAGTTACAAAACAGTGAAAAAACTGTGGCTCTATCTTAAAAACTGCATGAGCTATCGTGTTTCAAGTTGTATGTCAAAATTATAAACAAAATAATTTTTAGAAACAATTTAGACATAATTTCAAGGGATCTGTTCACTTCATTCTCTTTCTGGTACCATTCTCAATTGTATAAAAATTTTTCAGAGCAAAATTATACAAAACAAAATTTTTTGTATGTAAAGGTGTGCATACACCTTAATGTGACTCCCATAACTCCTTACAATGATGGGTAGGCACTGATTCCATGCACTGGCTGAAACCTTACAAGCAAATGTATTCCCCAGGAATACTGAAATCAACGCCCATTCCATATCGCCAGTCAAAGAAATGACAACTTAGACTACGCAGACATGGCACGGGACGATCGAATAATTTGTATTTCTTTCTTAGTCGGTTTAACCTCCCCTTTTCCATCTTACATGCCGCTGTGGGGAGGGAAGGGAGAATCTCACATTAGGCATCTCACAAGTGCGGGCCTCCTTTGCATCAGATTAGCATGGCAAAGGGGCACCGAATAATTTACTTGTAAAAATTGTCATAAAAACTGAATATGAATAAAATCCGCTCAGAAAGGTTACGACACATTACTCTACACAGATAAATATCATTTACATAACAATATCTTTATTTGAAAAATATATTGAAAATGTTGACTTATGGCATAATCTTTATTTAACAAGGGGAAAACTCAGTATACGTTCTTCAAATTGTCTGGTGAAATGGGAAGTCAGTCGGCAGGAAAATTATTAGGTCAGGAATTATATAGTATAAGTTGGGAAGATACCTTTGTAATAAATTACGTAAAATAGTATATTATTTTGTTTTATTGAGGAATTACTTGTCAATAAGTTTATTACGCAACATATATTTAACTTTATTTCAATCAGTAATTATGTATGGAATTACAGGATGGGGTAGCTCGTTTAAATCCAATTTTAATCCACTTTATTTATTACAGAAGAAAATAATTAAAATATGTCTTCATAAACCTATTGATTTTCCATCTCAAAAATTCTTTTTAGACTTTAATGAACTCAACATAAGACAAATTTATTATATTGTATTAATAAAATTCATACATAAAAATCGAAATAATTTTGAATTGTATTCTCATAGTTATGAAACAAAAGGTATGAATTCTTTAAGATTATTTGAACAAAAATGCAACATTTTTACAGTATTTAATCATAGTAGTAATTTAGGCCCAAGAATATATAACAAATTTATATTTAAATATCCTAATCTTGCAAATCTAGTCTTTCAGGTGAAGCTCCCTGTAAAGCAGATTTGAATAATTTCAAGGGAAAAATTGTTCCGGGGCCGGGTATCGATCCCGGGAACTCTGGTTGAACGTACCAGCGCTCTTTCCAACTGAGCTACCCGGGAACTCCACCCGACACCGTCTCAACTTTTCCCTTTATATCCACACAACTCGCGTGGACTGACGAAACGCCAGAGACCCACAACGAGTGCACACAATCTCTGTGTGACTTGGAATTGTGGTTTTCTGTTAACGTACACAGTGACGTATATATTATGCATATCTAGTCTTTCAGTGAAGCTCCCTGTAAAGCAGATTTGAATAATTTCAAGGGAAAAATTGTTCCGGGGCCGGGTATCGATCCCGGGACCTCTGGTCAATCTTGTCAATTCTAATAGTTCTAGTATTAAATTTAAAAAGTTATGTATGGATTTCATAAAAACTTAACAATTGTAAATTTAAATTTATACATTATAATTGCATGGCAGACATAGCCTAAGACAAATTGTATTGTATAATTATTAATTATAACTGTATTGTATACTTATTAATTTCAATTAGGATTCCGCCCCTGAGCACGAGTTCTACTCCTTCAGGGACAAGATAAAGTTCTTTCTGTATATATTATATTTTGTGTTACAATTATTAGCTAAATAAATAAATAAATAAATAAATGAATAAGTGAATAAATGAATAAATAAATAAATGTACAGGCTGAGAGATATTGTCTCGGAAAATTGTTTACGATTTGTATAATATGCGCCAAAACAAACAGCACTGAAATTATCGTTCATCTGCTGTCCACGTTCCCCTAGAAACGAAGTATTTATTTATTGTATTCAATATTTTGACGTATTACAGTAATTTTGACATATTATAATTGTGAACTCAATATTGTGTTGATTTCTGCAATAACTATGGGTCTCACAACAAAGAAAAAGGTTTTATTGTCGAGCATTATTATAAGGGGTACTGAAATCACAAACATTCTCTGAAAATCAAGATGACACTATAACATGCAAGGCGACATAATACTGATCCCGTACGATAGAACTTCTCGACGACAGCTAACATTGTTGTTGTGTTATTTGGTGCCGTAGTGTTAAATCTCTCCTTCTAGAATCATATCCCACCTCCCTAAAATCCATATTTATATTATACTCCCATCTACGTCTCGGCCTCTCAAAGGTCTTTTTTTTTCTTCTCAGGTCTCACAAAAATACTCTATATGCATTTCTAGATTCGTCCATACATGCTACACGTCCTGCCAATTTCAAACGTCTGGATTTAATGTACCTAATTATATTAGGTGAAGACTACAATGCGTGCAGTTCTGTGTTGTGTAACTTTCTCCATTTTCCTGCAACTTCATCCCTCTTAGCTCCAAATATTGTTTTAAATACCTTATTCTCAAAGACACTTAACATCTGTTCCTCTCTCAAAGCGAGAGTCCAAGTTCCAAAACCATAAAGAACAACCGGTAATATAACTGTTTTATAAATTATAACTTTCAGATTTTTTGACAGCAGACTGGATGATAAAAGCTTCTCAACCGAATAACAAGCATTTCCCATATTTATTCTGTGTTTAATTTCCTCCCGAGTATCATTTTTTTTAGTTGAGATGGGCAGGGCATGTAGCAAGTATGGGCGAATCCAGAAATGCATATAGAGTGTTAGTTGGGAGACCGAAGGGAAAAAGACCTTTAGGGAGGCCGAGACGTAGATGGAAGGATAATATTAAAATGGATTTGAGGGAGGTGGGGTATGATTATAGAGACTGGATTAATCTTGCACAGGATAGGGACCGCTGGCGGGCTTATATGAGGGCGGCAATGAACCTTCGGGTTCCTTAAAAGCCATTTGTAAGTAAGTAAGTATCATTTTCATTTGTTACTGTTGCTCCAAGATATATGAACTTCTCCACCTCTTCAAAAGATAAATTTACAATTTTTTATATTTCCATTTCGTACAATATTCTCGTCACGAGACATAATCATATAATATGAATGAATTTTTTTTAAATGATGTAGTATTTTAGTTAAATTTTATTACTTTTTACTCTTTTAATATTTTAAATATTGACACATTGTTTTTTATATTATCACATTGACGAGGCCACTTGTATTCTTGTACCTTCAGGCAAATAAAGAATATGACTATGAATATACTTTGTCCACAAAACCTTATCCCTTTGCTGTGGTCGTGTCAGAGAATCAGTCCCATTCCGTGGCGTATTTGAAGGATTCGTAACAAGCTGTTTTTTACTGTGATGGATTGTTAGCCCTTCGCCCAACCCCCAAGCTGAGTACTACACTTCATCGGCTGTCCGCGACTGCTTATTCAATATATTCGCAGCTACCCTCCATATCTGGAGGCCGTCTCCTCGATCCGCAACCTGAGGACGCGCCATGCCGTGGTGATAGGGACCCACAATACATGGGATTTAATGTACCTAATTAGGTTAGGTGAAGAATACAATGCGTGCAGTTCTGTATTATGTAACTTTCTCCAGTCTCCTGTAACTTCATCCCTCTTAGCCCCAAATATTGTCCTAAGCACCTTATTCTCAAACACCCTTAATCTCTGTTCCTCTCTCAAAGTGAGAGTCGAAGTTTCACAACCATACAGAACAACCGGTAATATAACTGTTTTATAAATTCTAACTTTCAGATTTTTGGACAGCAGACTGGATGATAAGAGCTTCTCAACCGAATAATAACACGCATTTCCCATATTTATTCTGCGTTTAATTTCCTCCCGAGTGTCATTTATATTTGTTACTGTTGCTCCAAGATATTTGAATTTTTCCACCTCTTCGAAGGATAAATCTCCAATTTTTATATTTCCATTTCGTACAATATTCTGGTCACGAGACATAATCATATACTTTGTCTTTTCGGGATTTACTTCCAAACCGATCGCTCTACTTGCTTCAAGTAAAATTTCCGTGTTTTCCCTAATCGTTTGTGTATTTTCTCCTAACATATTCACGTCATCCGCATAGACAAGAAGCTGATGTAACCCGTTCAATTCCAAACCCTGCCTGTTATCCTGAACTTTCCTAATGGCATATTCTAGAGCGAAGTTAAAAAGTAAAGGTGATAGTGCATCTCCCTGCTTTAGCCCGCAGTGAATTGGAAAAGCATCAGATAGAAACCGACCTATAAGCAAAATACACTGTATGCATTTCTGGATTCGCCCATACGTGCTACATGCCCAGCCCATCTCAAACGTCTGGATTTAATATTCCTAATTATGAGGGAAAAAGACCTTTAGGGAGGCCGAGACGTAGATGGGAGGATAATATTAAAATGGATTTGAGGGAGGTGGGGTATGATGATAGAGACTGGATTAATCTTGCACAGGATAGGGACCGCTGGCGGGCTTATGTGAGGGCTGCAATGAACCTTCGGGTTCCTTAAAAGCCATTTGTAAGTAAGTAAGTAAGTAAGTAAGTAAGTATGTCAGGTGAAGGATACAATGCGTGCAGCTCTGCGTTGTGTAACTTTCTCCATTCTCCTGTAACTTCATCCCTCTTAGGCCCAAATATTGTCCTAAGTATCTTATTCTCAAATACACTTAACCTCTGTTCCTCTCTCTAAGTGGGAGTGCAAGTTTCAAAACCATGCGGAACAACCGGTAATATAACTGTTTCATAAATTCTAACTTTCAGCTTTTTTGAGAGCAGACTGGATGACAAAAGCTTCTCAATCGAATAATTGGAGGGATTCCCATATTTATTCTGCGTTCAATTTCCTCCCGATTGCCATTTATTTGTCACTGTTACTCGAAGAGAATTGAATTTTTCCACCTCGTCAACTAATGAACGTATTACAATAATTAATTCGATACTAGAGATGTTATTTTTGTTTTGACTTCTCTCGCACAAAGTGGGCATTCTCGCATTATGAATATGTTTATAAGCGTAAGATACTTGAATGTACGTTTCCATATTTCACGAAACGTTGAACTGAAAACTAGCAATTTCCAACACGCGAGAAAAAGTGTCGCGCTCTGAGTGTGTAAAGTGACGCTACAAAACACGCGTCACTGTACTCCCACTGCTCTATAACGTTCAGATTGCGACACCCTGTCGAGTCGATAGCGCTGCTACCTAATTTACCGACATATTCCTCAACTATAGAACAGAGTGCGTTGCGAGTGAAGGCAGTTCAGCCCTCAAATACACTCTCATTCTTCGAATTTTAGTTATTATTGTTATTAAACTTATTCTTCATGTATTCCTTTCCTATTTTTCCTAGCCTTTCTCTTTCTTCTTAGTTTTTTCCTTCCTTATTTTATTTTGCACCTCTTTATCCTCACCTTTGTCTGTTCCATCTTCATTTTCGCTCACATTCACACTTGTATTTCTTTCTTCCCCATTCATATTTGTTTTACGTCTACCTCTCTACTGATCTTCGTTTTTTCTCCTTTCCCGTCTTTCTTTCTTCCTTCCATTTTTCTTCTATTTATCCTGTTTTTCCTTTTCTTTTTCACCCTGTATTCTTTGTATATAACTTCTATAATTCCTTCCATTATTTTTTATCCAACTAAAATGAATGATGGTGCATGGAGAATTAAATGTAACAGTGAACTGAATGAGCTGATGAATTTTTTTTAATAGGTTATTTTACGACGCTTTATCAACAGCTTTGGTTATTTAGCGTCTGAATGAGATGAAAGTGATAATGCCGGTGAAATGAGTCCGGGGTCCAACACCGTAAGTTACCCAGCATTTGCTCATATTGGGTTGAGGGAAAACCCCGGAAAAAACCTCAACCAGGTAACTAGCCCCGACCGGGAATCGAACCCGGGCCACCTCGTTTCAAGGCTAGACGTGCTAACCGCTGATGAAGAATAGGAACATAATAAATCATATAAAATCGCTAAGATTAGGATGGTTTGGTCATATAAATAGAATGGAGAATAATAGACTGGTCAAAAAATATACAAATGGAAACCAATAGTTAACAGAAAGTAGGGTAGAGCAAAAAATAGATGGGAGGATGATGTCCTGAATGATTTGAAATTGATGAAGGTGAAAAACTGGACAAAGATAGCTGGAAGCCGTAAGGAATGGAAGAAAGTTGTTGAGAAGGCCAAAACTTTCATCTGAGAGTTGTAGAGCGAAGAAGAAGAAGAAGAAGAAGAAGAAGAAGAAGACCTTCCATTCTTCATTTATTGTTTCTTCAATTTTTTGTGCCTGTTTTCTTCCTTCCCTTCTAATAGTTCTTTTGCCTGCATTTCATATAATTTACATTTATTCTTTTTTCCTTTTCTTCAACACTTTTTACCCTTTTAAAGATAAACTTTTAAAGATAAATCCTACACCGATAAAAATGTCCCATTTCCTTGTAATGTGACGACGTTATTCGTGGTACCATGGAAACAGAAGAGTAAATGGTTTCCCACGCGGTCCGTCTCGCTCTATTCTCTATTTAATGTTCCTCGAGTGAGACAAGTGGCCAACAGGCTTTGAGCTCACATAGACACTTCCTCGCCGACCCAATTTCTCTTGCAATAATGCGTTTTCGCGTATTTTGTTTCCTTCCGTTTCCCTATTCATTCATTCATTCATTCATTCATTCACTCATTCATTCATTCATTCATTCATTCATTCATTCATTCATTCATTCATTCATTCATTCATTCCACACTTGTGGAGTAACGGCCAGCGCGTCTGGCCGCGAAACCAGGTGGCCCGGGTTCGAATCCCGGTCGGGACAACTTACCTGGTTGAGGTTTTTGCGGGGTTTTCCCTCAACCCAATACGAGCAAATGCTGGGTAACTTTCGGTGCTGGACCCCGGACTCATTTCACCGGCATTATCACCTTCATTTCATTCAGACGCTAAATAACCTAGATGTTGATACAGCGTCGTAAAATAACCCAATAAAATAAAAAAATAAATACATTCATTCATTCATTCAATAACACTTTCTTAATCTTAAGAGCGATAAAAGACAAAATGTTTTCCGACGTTGTTGCTGTTCTGTCGTGTTTTGTTCTCTCCCCTCGTGTGGTAGTTAATGGGTTACGTCAATATCCCCTTTTCCTTTGTGAAATTCTCTGATCTTCATTCATATGAAAAGGCGAAAATCGGGGTGAGACAAGTGAGCAACAGGGTTGGAGCTCACATAAACACTTTCAGCCCAAATTTCCCTTCCAAGGACGTTTTTAAATATTTCACTTCCCACTCCCATATTCATCCATTCATTCATTCATTCATTCAATGACTTTTTCCGCAGAACTCGTGGAAATGTTGGGTTCTGATCTCGTATTGTATCTCAGCCTCTGTGCAACGTCACAGTTTGCGGCGAGGGAGAAGAGAGATAGCAAAAGAATGTACCAATCTGTTATGTCTAATTTCTCAGCTTATGCTCAGGCATTCAGTGAACAGAGCACTGGAATGAAGGCAATCAGATATCTTTTGTTTTACTTTTTAGTACTTTGAAGCCCAAACCAAGATAAGTCACTTGAAACAGAACGTCAGTTACCAGCAGAGATATGTGTAACAAGACAACTGTGTATGAGTTATGTACATATGAGTAACAAATAAAAAAGACTACAGTATAATGTTAAAGTCAGTAAACGTTGTAGACTATTTTGTAACTTCAATCCGAGTAGGCCTAACATTGGGATTTCCTAAAATCCCCCCGTCACTTTTTATTTTCGTCTTTTTATGCTATTCCTTCTCTTCCTTTTCCCTTCCTGCTTTTCTTTTTTCTTTCTCTCGATCTTTATTTTCTTTGTTTTGGTCTTCTTATTCTTTCTTTATTTTTTTCTGATTTATCCAAAATGTTCTTCTAAATCACATCCACAGAGCGCAAGTTTCGTAAAGGGCAATACTTTCACGGATAGGTGGCAGGCCTATTGCAATAAATGACATGACTAGGCCTATATATTTGATATTTATTTGTCAATCAACTTTACAATTCACAGTTATGATGGACCATCACATTTCTGTTTTTCGATGCACCATCCCTTTAATACATACAACCCTTTTCAATTGATATATTCATTTGCCGAGTATGTCTTGATTACTTTCTAATATTCTGTTTTAACTGAATTGCTATCTATTCTTCCCTCTCTAGCCTCTTCTACCTGGACTGTCAGCCTTCCATTTCTCGCTTAGCTATTAAATATTGCATATTCCTTCCTTAATAATTTGCATTATTTATTTATTTTCTTCTCTACTCTCAAATCTACCTACTCGTAATAATTATTTTCCAGCTATGTTCTCTTTTATTAATTGTTGATTTTTCCCTTTTCTCTATTTTACAACACATCACTAATTTTTTTCTATCCTGTGTTTATTTACGTATTGATCTCTTACTCATCGCTTCACTCCTAAATTGCCTATTTTATTGCCTCTTTGCATATATTTATTTCTATAATACTCCTGTAGTTATAGTACCCCTGATACTACTCCCAACCCACAACATTGAAAAACATGAAATATCTAATTTACTTAATTACACTTCCAATTTCTCTCTCTTCCACTTCACATTTGTTCAGATGTTTTTTCACTTTAATTTTCTTTTATTCATCGTTTGTATGTCTGTCTTACTACACTCTTACACTATCTTCTTACACGTAACACTTTCTTCTCTGTTTCCTACTATTACTATTATTATTACTATTGCTATTATTATTATTATTATTATTATTATTATTATTATTATTATTTTATTATTATTATTATTATAACTATTTCTTACCAATGTTTATTATTGTCACACTAACATTAGTTATCCAGTTTTCATTATTTACTTTTATGTTGTTTTATGATCTAGATATTAATGTAATAACTAAGTAAGCAAATGTATTTAATTAGAATTAGAGTCTGGCTGGGCGGAAGAGAAGGCCTACTGGCCTTAGCTCTGCCAGATTAAATAAATAAATAATAATAATAATAATAATAATAATAATAATAATAATAATAATTATTATTATTATTATTATTATAACTATTTCTTACCAATGTTTATTATTCTCATACATACATTAGTTATCCAGTTTTCATTATTTAATTTCATGTTGTTTTATGATCTAGATATTAATTAATAACTAAGTAAGCAAATGTATTTAATTAGAATTAGAGTCTGGCTGGGCGGAAGAGAAGGCCTACTGGCCTTAGCTCTGCCAGATTAAATAAATAAATTATTATTATTATTATTATTATTATTATTATTATTATTATTAATTCTCCCACTTTTGCCACCCCTAACTTTCTTGCACTCACTTTTTAGCACTCTTCTTCTTCGCTAATAACCTCTCCAAAGCCCTGTCTATTCTGTCCTCACAATCACTAATATCTGGTAGTCGCTTCGTTCCTTAGCTCGTTCTTATCATGTTAGCCCTATATATGAAAAGTGATGATGACGGATTATTTATTAGGATAGGGGGACTTGGGGAAAGTACAATAAAGACAACTCAGGATGACCGGTGCGTTGGATTAAAACCCGGACCTCCCGAATACGAGGTAGGAATTAGCCTACAGGATAATTACTCCGTGCTTCTTTCCTTCATCTCCATTCTTTAGTCTTTCCTGTTACTGCATCTGTTTTCTTGTCGTTTCTCTCCCTCCCGTTTTATTTACTTCTTCTCTCTCCGTGTGCGTTTCCGTCGCCTCCCCGCCTCTCCTCCTCCTGCACGGCGCGGTGCTAAGCCCACACGGTTTTGATCAATCATGGTAGGGACATGTAGGCCACCTAGATAAGAAAGGTGCTTGTGTGCGTGCGGTGATGAACAACAATGCTGGCAGCGGCCGCGATCGTATGGAAAAATAAATATCAATTAAAGGAGAAAGCGCGGGTCAAATCAAATGTTCAATTAAATTTTCAAGAGGATCTGAATGAGGTTGAGTGGAATAATTGTGTATGAGAGGGTGCATGCAGGGAAGGGATGATCGCGTTTCGTAACCTCCCCCATTCCATCATAATTCACCCCCCACGGCCTATAGGTTTTTAGCTCGGCGGAATGGCCGCTCGGGTGGGAGGGCCGGCGCATGCGCGTGACGTCACGGCGCCCCCGCCCCCGGCGCGGCGGCGCGGCGTCCATTGTGCCTGCCAGTCGGTGCAGGACCGCGCGCCGTCATGAAGCTGTGCTGTGCCCCGTGAACATGTACTCGCCGGACAAGATGATGAACGGCAAGCCGACGCTGCACCCGCCCATCAGCGCCCCCAGCACCTGCTTCCCCGGGCGCTACTCGCCCACCTACCGCTCGCCGGACCCCATGCGGAGGTGCATGGCCAACCCGTCGGTAAGTACTTTCGGCGCCATATTCGGTGTCTTAGTCGGGACCCGCCATATTCGGCGCCTTGCCGGGCGCGAAGTCCCGCGTCTTGGTCGGGTCCCGTTCGCCGGACCCAAAATCCGGTGTCTTGCTTGGGTCCCGTTCGCCGGGCGCGAACTCGAGCGTCTTGCTTGGAGCCTAGTCTCTGGACGCCATGTTTATTGTCTCGCTCATGTCCCGCTCTCGGGGCGCAAAATTCAATGTCTTGTTTCACACCTACTCGCAGGTTACCACATTCGGTGTCGTTTTTACTGGACACTGAACGTGGCGCTTCTCTCAAATCCCACTCGCTGGTCGCCATATTCAATGTCTTGCTATCGTCTCACTCACTCGTCACCAAATTTTGTTTAATCTGGCCTCGATCCCACTCGCTAGAGATCAGATTTAATGTGTTGCTGAATTCTCACTTACTGGGTATCAGGTTTATTTACTTTGCTTCGAACCAATTGCTGGACGCTCAATTTAATATCTTGCTATAATCTGACTTGCTGGGCGCCAGATTCAATGTCTTGCTATCGTCTCACTCACTCGTCACCAAATTTTGTTTAATCTGGCCTCGATCCCACTCGCTAGAGATAAGATTTAATGTGTTGCTGAATTCTCACTTACTGGGTATCAGGTTTATTTACCTTGCTTCGAACCAATTGCTGGACGCTGAATTTAATATCTTGCTATAATCTGACTTGCTGGGCGCCAGATTCAATGTCTTGCTATCGTCTCACTCACTTGTCACCAAATTTTGTTTAATCTGGCCTCGATCCCACTCGCTAGAGATCAGATTTAATGTGTTGCTGAATTCTCACTTACTGGGTATCAGGTTTATTTACTTTGCTTCGAACCAATTGCTGGACGCTGAATTTAATATCTTGCTATAATCTGACGTTCTGGGCGCCAGATTCAATGTCTCACTCACTTGTCACCAAATTTTGTTTAATCTGGCCTCGATCCCACTCGCTAGAGATCAGATTTAATGTGTTGCTGAATTCTCACTTACTGGGTATCAGGTTTATTTACTTTGCTTCGAACCAATTGCTGGACGCTGAATTTAATATCTTGCTATAATCTGACGTTCTGGGCGCCAGATTCAATGTCTCACTCACTTGTCACCAAATTTTGTTTAATCTGGCCTCGATCCCACTCGCTAGAGATCAGATTTAATGTGTTGCTGAATTCTCACTTACTGGGTATCAGGTTTATTTACTTTGCTTCGAACCAATTGCTGGACGCTGAATTTAATATCTTGCTATAATCTGACGTTCTGGGCGCCAGATTCAATGTCTCACTCACTTGTCACCAAATTTTGTTTAATCTGGCCTCGATCCCACTCGCTAGAGATCAGATTTAATGTCTTGCTGAATTCTCACTTACTGGGTATCAGGTTTATTTACTTTGCTTCGACCCACTTGCTGGACGCTGAATTTAATATCTTGCTATAATCTGACTTGCTGGGCGCCAGATTCAATATCTTGCTATCGTCTCAATCACTTGTCACCAAATCTTGTTTAATCTGGCCTCTATCCCACTCGCTAGAGATCAGATTTAATGTGTTGCTGAATTCTCACTTACTGGGCATCAGGTTTATTTACCTTGCTTCGATCCACTTGCTGGACTTTAAATTTAATATCTTTCTGTAATCTGACTTACTGGGCAGCCAGATTCGTTTTATCTTCCTTCGACCCCACTTTCTGGGCGCTAAATTTAATGCATTGTTACGGTTTTACTCTTCGAATCCACCCGATGGGCGCCAAGTTGAGTCTCTTGCTATAGTCTCATTCACTGGGCATTTTTTTCTGTCTCTCTCGCTGGGCGCCAAAATTAATATCTTACTACGGTATCGTTTGATGGACACGAGAATTTCTACCTTTACTGTATTCGATCCTAGCCACTGCGCGCCAAACTCAGTGTTTTGTCATTGTCTCATTCATTAGGATTAGGATTAGGACTTGGATCTTGCACTCGCTCACTGGGCGCAAAATTTAATAGAATCTTGTTTCTGTTCTGCTCTTTGAGTAGCATATCCGGTGTCTTGTTGCAATCCCATCCACAGGATGTGAAAATTCGGCTTTATGCTCGGGTACCAATCACAAGACACCTAATCATCATCTGCGCTAGGAGTTTAAAAATAATTTCAAATCCTCCAAGTCTTATTTGTTGATCAAAATCTACCCTATGAATATTAGCAACGATGCTAGGTTTTGAGTTCCGCAATTTAGAACAGAATATAATTTTAAAGTTTATAGACATATATTTCAACGATACAGGTAATAAAAATATAGGCTGCTGAGATACTTAAAAACTAACCTAGAAATATTATTATATATTCAAATTTTGAAGTTTTATCGATTTTCTTATGCTTTATTCTGAGTTTGCATCACGTTTCGATACTTAAAACACATTAAACACTGCACATATCTTTTGATGAAGACATTTTGTAATACATAATTTACCTAAAAGTGTTTACAATACCGCTTTTATGGGATATCTTAATGGATGAAGCTAGTTTGTGGCTTCATTTGTTTATTTTTAAAACTCCCAGAATGCATTATTAACGCAGGTAACTACAGTCATGCGTCCTACATAAGTTATTCATATCTTACTATGTAGATTTTGTTGTACAGAGTTTGTAGAAGACTTTTCAACTTCTTGAGAATTGTTTTTTTTTATTTCATTTTGAATTTTAGCTTAATTGATGTTTGCAAATTTTTGTTATGCTGAAGTGTCTTCAGTTTTATTTTCAACATGATTTAGAGAATAAGTATTTAGAGAATATAACATACACGTTGTATGCCACACTCTTTTCTACTTCTATTCAGGGTTATATGCTGTAAATTAACTAACGCATGGTGAGCTGTGTTCTGCGTGACCCTAAACGAACTCGATCTGAAAATCTTAGTTATAATTCCTGATTTTTTATAGGAATTATGCAGATATGTATTTCGATTTTAAACATTTATTAGTGTTTTATACTTACTGTAGCTTGAAACTGAATTCCGCGCAAATTTACTGTGCAGGTAGACTGCACACAGGCGTTCTGACGGATCTAACACGCGAAACAGCTGCCGAGGCTTTTGCTAACAACGGTACTGAAAAGTAATTTCAACCTCCTGTAATTGTAAGTTATTTTATATTGTATCACAACCAAAATCTTAAATTCCGTGCGTAGAAGAGAACATTTTGGGGAAGCCGCAATGTTCAAGTAGTCGAAAACTATATATCCAACTAATATAGAGTTTTAACTTCAATTAGATATTACGGTATATGTTATTTCGATATTCATCCAACATCTTAAATAAAATTATTTATTGATTAAATGAAAGAATCTTACAGCTTCAAGCTTAAAGTTTATTGAAACGTACAATATATTGCACGATCTTTGTTTACATCTTCCGCCAATTGTCTCCATATTGATTTAAATCATTTTTGACATTACAAATCGAGTAGAATCGATTGATTTGATACAGGTGACGTTTATAACACAACGTACAATATTTCGCAGGTGTTTCTTATGTTTTTTTTTATAATTTTTCTCATATTTTGAATCACAATCAACACGTTTTTATCTTCCTTACTTGGTAATAGCCAAATCCCCTCCGTACGGAAGTTGTTCACAATTTTATTTCGGATAGAATTTTAAGTTGCATTAAAGACTGAGGGAAAGGGGTAGTATACAAACAGGCG
Organism: Periplaneta americana; assembly: GCF_040183065.1. Taxonomy (NCBI): domain Eukaryota; kingdom Metazoa; phylum Arthropoda; class Insecta; order Blattodea; family Blattidae; genus Periplaneta; species Periplaneta americana. Next base: position 169,213,686 of record NC_091125.1, on the reverse strand, counting down.
CTACTATAAAATAATTTATAATGGAATTCAATTTTGTTAAAAACGGAAAGTATACGCATTAAAATCCGTCACTTCTATTCATTTTTACGTCAGATTCAGGTATAACGTTGGGGAAATGCTTCAAGTAACATTTTTAAAACTTCGTCGACTACACTTCTGCTTCGACTGCTGAAGTTTTTAATTTTTCGTTAGGATATAAACTAAGTAGATATTCGCAGTAGTTGTGCATAACCTGGGATATCTACAATTTATTCACCAAATTTTAAAAGTAAATTCGCTAGAAGCGTTTTATGCGTAAACTTTCATTTTTCAACATGAGGTACGTATTCATATTTGTAACAATTCTCTAATCCAATGTATATTATTTATTTTCAATAAATTATTATCGTTTTGATAGCTACCAAATCTTGCCGCAGAATATTCTGTTTTAAAATTTCATTATGTATTTTTTAACATTAATTTACATTTTCTTTTCTGGTCATTTGAATTGATTAGGATTCCGATATTTTAAATCCAAGATTTGGACGGCTATCATTTCGATGATATTCTCTCTAAATAAGAATGATTGATATATTGTATTACCAAAGTGTATTACATTTAAATATGAGAATAATATTGATACGCTATATTTCCAGACCTCAGCCAACAGTTTTATTTCGTGGAAATTATTATTATTATTATTATTATTATTATTATTATTTACTTCAATGAAGAGTACAGATTCGTGCGTTCTTAATTACTTGTTGTAACGAATGTTCTTTATAGTTAGTCCCTAATTGTCTGTTTTTCAAAATGTTTAACATTTGTAGTAATGTGCATTCTATAATCAGGGTCATGAAGAACTTTCTATATTGGATAATGTTTATTCGAGCCTGTCATAAATTTAAAATCATAATTATGTGTTTTCAATTTCGTGAAGTTTTATCAGGTGGGAAATCTAGATTATGGCGTTCTGAAAAACTTATTGTAATTATGTCTGATAATGTTTAATTTTTAATCACAATTAAACGTTTTCAGTTTCGCAACTTTATAATGCCTCGTTTAGTCTATATTTGAGCATTCTGAAGAACTGATTACAACGAAAGAAGTTTGTTTCGTATTCTAAAACTATTTATTTCGAATTACAATTAAACATTTTAATTACGTACAATTTTAATGTGACTGGTAGTCAAAATTCGGGCGTTCTGAAGAACTTACTGCAGTGCATGATCCTTGTACAGAATCCAGGATCATTTATTTTATTGTTGCCAAGAACTAAATTTAGCGGGTAGTCTACATTTAGGCGCTCTAAGAAACTCGTTACAAGAATGTTTATGCAGAGTTGTAACTATTTATTGCAAGTCATTATTAAACGTTTTTCAATTATGCAAAGTTATGATGTGGCAGGCAGTCTTTATACCAGTGTTCTGAGGAACTTTTCACATTGAATTGAATTGAATTGAATTTATTTATTTAATACTTTACACTTGAGCTACATTAGGCATTGCAGCCCGAAAGAGCAGAAGCTCGTGCTCGGGCGCAGTTCAGATCAGTTATACAAAATATATCACAAAATTAAGAGAGTTCATTGAGCACAATAACATTAGTAAATGGTAAAATACATACAGCATGTAATAATAGGGTCTATATAGAAATAGAAAATACAAAAGTACATAAATATAAGATATCAATTTTTAACTCAATTAGCTTAAACAATTAAATAATTAATCTGATTTGTTTCTTAAATCTATGTGTGTTAAGTGTACTTAGCTCAGGGTAAGCTCTAATTAATACATTATCTATTTTGGGTCCAAAATTTCTGCTGAATGACGTTTGTATAAACTTTAAAATTATTTTATTCAGAATCGTATTTAAATATTTAGATTTTCGTGTCCTGAAGAACTCGTTAACAGTGACTGATGGTATTCGGGATTTTCAATTGCTTTATATCCAACACAATTTAAAATTATTTAATTTATCTCTCAATATAGTGGGTAATATATACTCTGAGGAATAAATGTTGGTCATTCAGACCCTGAAGTGTTTTCATTTTTTAATATAATAATAATTTATTTATTTAATCTGGCAGAGCTAAGGCCAGTAGGCCTTCTCTTCCGCCCAGCCAGACTCTAATTCTAATTAAATACATTTGCTTACATAGTTATTACATTAATATCTAGATCATAAAACAACATGAAAGTAAATAATGAAAATTGGATAACTAATGTTAGTGTGACAATAATAAACACTGGTAAGAAATAGTTATAATAATAATGATAATAATAATAATAATAATAATAATAATATTAGTAGGGTAATAATAATAATAACAACAATAATAATAATAATAGTAATAATAATAATAATAATAATAATAATAATAATAATAATAATGACATAATTTAGATATTTATCTATTATATATATAACCATTAAACATTGAGAAACCTGAAACAGCTATTATTGTTGGCAATAATTGTTAGAAAAATATTTCGTTAGCCTATTCTTAAATTGGTTTGATGTCTGACAGTCCCTGACATTACTCGGTAGGGAATTACAAAGCCGAGGAACAGCCACAGTGAAAGAAGATGAATATGAGGATGTTCGGTGGGAGGGAATGGATAATATTGAGGAGTGTTGTGATCGTGTGTCTAGGTTATGATGGGTGGATAAATTTTGAAAACGAGACGCAAGATAGACAGGAGTGGAGAAATGCAATATGTGAAAGAGAAGGGAAAGACAGTGGATTTTCCTACGATCTTCTAGATGGAGCCAGGACAGCATATAAGCCATATTTGAATTTCCGCAACTCAATAAGCCGACACCACCTGCTAGTATGAATGGTTCGAGTTCAATTTGGTTTCATAATGAATGTTTTATATATGTTTTAGTTAGAAAAGCATCTAAATTCCTGGATTACGTCTTATTTGCTGGATATTTCGCTCTCCGTGTTGCCTGTTGCAGCCGGTTCGCATCTTGGCGGTGTGGAGCAAGTCATGAAATGCCGTGTCACAAATTAGATCGGCTGTGCGGGTAAATCAATATCGAGGACGGCCTAGGTGACAGAGCTCGGCGGCCTCGCACTCGGTTCCCGCCCGGCGCGGCATGTCGCGGCCCCTTCTCCAGATCTCACGTCCAATAAAGTACTCCGCGCTTTCATCGCGCTCTCCGGCCGGAGCGTCGCACTTACTACGGAGCTCGTTTCTTCCGGTCTTCGTAGACTGGCCGCCTTCGGTAAATGCTTTTTGTTCTTTTGAAACGCTGGCACCGTCTCTAGACATTTTCACTGGTCACTTTTCACGCGGGATAGATAATTTGTAGAAACAAAAACCGCCCTAAATAAGGGTTCGATAGATCGGCCTACTAATCAATTCATAAAGAATAATAAGTAAACAAAACAATTTTGTGACACTTGGAAAGAAAAAGAAAAAACATTAAGATAAGAAAACGTAGGAAATCATTTACAATAAAAATTTTGTTGGGTACAAATGATTACTAATTATAGCTAAGTATGATTTTAACACGTGAGATCCTATGGCATCAATCGTTGCATCAGAAATTTTATATTAAGTTGATTTAAAGTTTCACGTGGGATCGTGCCACGGGCACCGAACATGAGCCCAAAAACTGTCCAATGTGTGATGTGGTATTGAGCTCCGAGATGCTGACAACAAGGCTCATATATGACTTGTTTTTCACGACACACCTCTTGTGGCTGTTGCTCATGCATCTCAAAACGGATTGTGGGATCAAGAATGACACCCTTATCCTTCTGCCGATCAATTATGATGATATCAGCCCGTCTAGTAGAGCTATCAGAAGAGACGCAACCAACCTATACACCATTGCCTTATCTAAATTTAGTAATATTAAAAAAACGATTACTTCCTAACCTGAACTCCTTTCAATCTGAAATGTTATGTAATGTTTACACAATTCTTCTACATCTTTAAAAATATTATAATTAAAAATAAATTTACCTTTAACGGTTTGCGATTCATTAAATTGGCAAGCGCAGTCTACTTTAGGTGAATATGTTAGGAGAAAATCCACAAACGATTAGGGACAACGCGAAAATTCTACTTGAAGCAAGTAAAAGGATAGGGTTGAATGTAAATCCCGAAAAGACTAAGTATATGATTATGTCTCGTGACCAGAATTGTACGAAATGGAACTATACAAATTGGAGATTTATCCTTCGAAGAGGTGGAAAAATTCAAATATCTTGGAGCAACAGTAACAAATATAAATGATACTCGGGAGGAAATTAAACGCAGAATAAATATGGGAAATGCATGTTATTATTCGGTTGAGAAGCTTTTGTCATCTAGTCTGCTGTCAAAAAAATCTGAAAGTTAGAATTTATAAAACAATTATATTACCGGTTGTTCTGTATGGCTGTGAAACTTGGACTCTCACTTTGAGAGAGGAACAGAGAGTGAGGGTTTTTGAGAATAAGGTTCTTAGGAAAATATTTGTGGCTAAGAGGGATGAAGTTACAGGAGAATGGAGAAAGTTACACAACGCAGAGCTGCACGCATTGTATTCTTCACCTGACATAATTAGGAACATTAAATCCAGACGTTTGAGATGGGCAGGGCATGTAGCACGTATGGGCGAATCCAGAAATGCATATAGAGTGTTAGTTGGGAAGCCAGAGGGGAAACGACCTTTGGGGAGGCCGAGACGTAGATGGGAAGATAATATTAAAATGAATCTGAGGGAGGTGGGATATGATGGTAGAGACTGGATTAATCTTCCTCATGATAGGGACCAATGGCGGGCTTATGTGAGGGCGGCAATGAACCTCCAAGGTCCTTAAAAGCCAGTAAGTAAGTAAGTAAGTCTACGTTAGGAAAAAATCGTTTCCCAAATATTTGATACAATTTTAAACATTTTATTTCATTTCACTTACAATTAATGCTTTAACAAAATTGACCTACATCATGCCGATGCAGAAATGAAACAAAAATGTTCTAAGTTTTTTCCTCAATAAACTAAAAATGTTCACCATTTTAATTAAAAGTTTATAAAATAAGAACTAGTAAGTATTAGAGGTCAATTTTGTTCTTGTCTATGAAATATGCATGCTTTCAAAATTTGATTAAGGGGACACTATTCTGAAATTTCCGAGTTCTATATTTTTTAAGTGTTCACAATATTGAAATCAATAACTATCAAACTGCTTAAGTTAGATTCACCAAATTTTGATCACTGGTATATTTGGTTAATAATGACAAATGTACAAAATTTCATCCACCTGTGGTATTTTATTAATATTTTATTAAAATATTGAATCGCTTTGTATAAAAAGTCCCTTGCCCAACAATTTAATTATTCTTAAATTACTATAGGGTTTTGGTGTAAAATTAATCAGTATATTACTAGAATTTTTATTATAAAAGAATACAAAATAAGAATATTAACAATCATAAAAAAATTCTAGTAATTTACCGATTCACAGTACAGAAAAACCTAATAGTAATGTTTGTTCCAATGTATATAAAGAAACAAATTATTAAACATCAGTTAAAAATAATGTAAATTGTGGTGCAAGAGATTTTTTATATAAAGCGATACAATATTTTATTAAGATACTAATAAAATGCAATCCATTTACCTTAGATGGGTGAAATTTTGTACATGTGTTATTATTAAACAGATACACCAGTGATGAAAGATTTCTGAATTTAGCTTTAAAACATGAAAGTTAATAATTTCAGTATAGTGTCCCTCTGAATTATCTAAAAAAATCGTACGAGTTACCAGGGAAACGGTTTTAGAAAATATGTTACGGGAAATGAGCGATAAATTTATCGAAGATGTGAAGTGCTGAAAGATACTTCCTCCTCATAAATCGAGAAGTAATGGTTGTATTTTTTAAATATTTTCTCTCAACTAAAGAGAAAAGTATATTTAATAACTTTTTTTTGGCTCTCAATGCTGTACATGAACACTTAAAAGCGTAAGAAAGTATGAAATTCTACACAAATTACCATTTCTTCCCACATAATAAATTGAATAACAGTAAATTCTCTAAAACATATAATAATAATAATAATAATAATAATAATAATAATAATAATAATAATGATTTATTTTAGCTGGCAGAGTTAAGGCCGTAAGGCCTTCTCTTCCACTCAACCAGCAAAAAGTGTATATACATATGCATGAACTTACAAAGAATCCAACAATTTGATTGAGATGAGAGTTACATGTTTACAAAAGTTATTTACAAATTAAACAACAAAATACTATGAACTATTAATTAAACACTGAAATATACTGTGTAGCAGAATTAAACTAAAATACATAGAATGTTAATATATTTCAAATAATATTAGATAATAGAAAGAGATTATTACGAGACAATTAAAATACAGCACAATCAGGATGATGTCTAAAGAAAAAAGTAACAATGTAGTCAGTGATAGTTTAAATCAGTATGATTGGAGTGAAATGCTAATAAGGTTATCTTTTAAGCTGTTCTTAAAGGTGTTTATTGTCTTGCAGCCCCTAATACTTTGTGACAAGGAATTCCATTGACGCGAGGTGGATATTGTAAAAGATGATGAATAACAAGATGTTCTATGAAGAGGTATACTTAGCGTGCCACAGATAAGTGATCTGGTATTTACATCGTGGTTAGAGTATAGATAAGAGAAACGAGACGAAAGGTAATTTGGTGTTGAAGTGTGCAGAATTCGAAAGAGTAAAGACAAAGAGTGTAAAGTTCTACGTTCTTTAAGTCGGAGCCACGAGAGACTTTAGGCCTATTTTCTGCGAGAAGAAGCGAATTAGCATATTCAGTAAACTTTCTGGAATAAAAAGTCGTCTGTTAATGATGGTAACACAGCTTGACGCCTTCCGATATACGCACAATGATCGCATTTGATAAATAATCCTTGCATGTTCTTTTCTAATGTTGGTCCCATTATAAGTATTCCGTTGGTTAGCTGTACCAAGGGACAATTTATTGCTAAGAGCTAATGACGTTAACTGATCCACAAATATACTACAATGGCCATCATCTGTTCCTTCCGTCGCACACAGCATCACTACCTCCGGTATATTTTTCTCAATCTTTCTTTACATAGGCCTATATTCATATTTATTTGCATTGATTACTTGTTCCTTAAAAAATGCAATGTCAAGAGTACCAGGAATATGATATGCTTCATTGTTCTATATACACCTTTAACACTAACAGTAATATCACTGATTAAGTTTACAACTTCTTTATTGTATTAATTTTTAGGAAATTGCCTGGCTGACTAGTTTCGAAGTGACGATCTTCATTGTCCAAAGCCTAGTGAACCAGAAGATAGGGCGGGATCTTCAGTATTCTTCGGACAATGAAGGATAACACTCCGAAACTAGTCAGACAGATAATTTCCTAAAAATTAACACAGTAAAGAAGTTCAAAAGTTAATCAGTGATATGATATGCTACTGAATTTACTTGTTAATCCTAATTGTGATAACCGGACAACAGTAAGCCATTAAGAATGTGAGTGCAAGGGCAAATGGATTCACAAATATTTAAAACCACCTTTATGGTGCAAGAGGTCAACGCACCTGCCATTCTGTTAATGAGCAAAACTCTCGACCTCTTCCGGTGTAAGCAGCATCATTATCTCCGATAAATTATTATCATTCTTTATCTTCAAAGTTATGGAAATTTATCTCATAGTTATGGAAAAAAAATGGTGTGAATTCTTTAAGATTGTTTGAACCAAAATGCAACACTATTACAGTATTTAATCGTAGTAGTAATTTAGGCCCAAGAATATATGACAAATTTATATTTAAATATCCTAATCTTGTCAATTCTAATAGTTCTAGTATTAAATTTAAAAAGTTATGTATGGATTTTATAAAAATTGAAAAATTGTAAATTTAAATTTATATATTCGAATTGCATAGCAGACATGAAACAAATTGTATTGTACACTTATGAATTTCAATTCAGGAATCCACCCCTGAGCACGAGTTCTACTCTTTCAGGGGCGAGCTAAAGTTTTTCTGTATATATTATACAGGGACATCATTTTATTTTTACTAACATTTCTAATATTAACCTGGCTATACCTTTAGATCAACGATTAAGAACCGGAAACACCGTTTGCTACCTCTTTCCACGACTGTAGTTCGATGATACTGGTGTAATATACAAACAAATCACTTTACTAGGTATAGGAGGGAAGAAAAGTAGTTCATCCATTTACGTAAACTAGGAAATATCGCGCTTTGAGTTTGATAATTTTCATTAGGTTTTTGTTTAATCAAAATACAGTACAGAATTCTCTATCTCTATCTTCAAATGTTTGTACCATTCATACATGTTCGAATGGTACCACGACACAATTTATTGCTGAAAACTCAGTGTGTTAAATATCCGAGAAATATATGCAGAAATTATACTCTGTTTTTCTCGCACGACTGCACAGAATTGGGGTGAATTACAGAGAGAGAAAAATCCTACATGGAGAAATAGATTCATCAGAATTACATCTCAGCTCTCTGACAAACATATCGACGATTAGATATTCTAATAGCAATGCGCCAAAGTATCTGATTTGTTCCTTCCGTAATACACAGTATCATTACCTCCGAAAAATGCTTCCGAATCGTTCCAGTAAGATATTTATTTCTATTGTTTACATGACTAGTAGGAAATAAACTTGCAATGTTAAGAGTCAGCAAAAATTGTAGACGGATACAAAATTTATGTATTGTTCCTGGGTAAGTGAACTGGATAATAGTAAGCTATTAACACTGTGAGCTGCAAGAAGAAGCACTTGAGTCCAAGCTTCTGGCGAGTTGATTCGACGCACAATAAAATTCATTCTGTTAATGCAGCGGTGACCAAAACGGGTGTCGTGATTACATCGTGTAATCACAGACAATCAAACGGGTACGAGGAGTTTCCTGTACACTGATGTGTGTTTCATTCACGTACTGAAGGCAAGCAGTGGCGGTCTACAAACTCTGTCTCTACAAGCAGTAAAAATGTGGTTTCGTAAAGAATGAGAAGAAATTTTTTGTTGTTCTGTCGGACAAAATGTAATGTGTTTACTTTGCACAACGGTTCAATTAGGAGTACATAGAAACAATTGCCACGCTGAGTAATTTATTATTATTATTATTATTATTATTATTATTATTATTACTGACCACTAAGTATGTGTTTCTATAATTCTTCTGTACAGTACGTGCATGAATATTGATATTTTCACATCTTCTTCCTAGAAGGATACAATTATTAGGCTTTACCTCAATTTTAATCTTCTTAATCTTTAGATGAGGGTAGCTGTTTATTAGTCATTCATTGTATTGTAGAAAAACCGATTCAATATTATGTTCCAACGAACTGTTAAACACCAGGAATTGACATGTCTTAAATCATAGCCAGGAAGAGAAAGATGCCATAAATAAATGTAAGGAAGTCAGCTATCTAATGGGGTTTGAAATATCTCGTGCTCTAAAGCCTTTCAATAGAACAAAATTTCTCATAAGAGTAATGATTAACACAGCTTAAATAACTTGTCCATGAGAAGTTTTTAATTTTGAAAAACTACGAATTTCTCGACCAAGTATCGAGAGAAAAATTTAGAAAATTCCTGATTATATTCAAGAGGAAGTTAAAAAAAGAAGCAAGAAGAAACTTATATTATTCACTGGCTCTTGATGGCAGCAGTGACATTACTGATACAGCAAAGCTTGAGATTTTTATCCGCGGGATTGATCAAGATGTTAGTACAGGAACCACCACTGGTTGCAGTTTTCACGCCAAGTACCTTTCCTCCGTCTCCTTACTTCATAGGCTGTCTGTCGCATGTAATCACTGCAGCTCGAGTTTTGGTCACCGCTGTGTTAATGACAAACATAATTTATTCCTTTCGTTGTACATAGAATCATAATCTTCGATGAAAGCTTGTCACTCGTTCTTTCCATTGGCTGATGGAATTTCTACCAACTTAAATTGGTTACTTTTCCCATGAGATCTTGTCTTGCAAGTATATACAGTGGCAACGTTCTGGAACTAAAACTCTCCGTAAGTTACTCATTTTACTTGCACGGATAACCCGGATAGAGAGAACTACGAAGACAGGGATGTGCTGTAAGAGAAGGATTTGAACCCCATTTTGTCTACGACTAGCTACTTTGTTACTACTGCTCAAGGTCTCCCACATCTATTCTTTCACCTGGTCCACACATCATCATTATCTCCGGTAAACGTTTCTCATTCGTTTCTTTCAGATGTTTGTACGATAGCAACGTATTTTAATTCTACTTCCCCACAGGACTTCCCTTGCAAGGAACTCAAACTGCTAAAAGTTCCTTAAGTATTATGTAGACGTTAACTACCCTCTTGGTTGGCTGAATTTAATGGAGCGAATTACAGAAAAATGGCAATGCAGGAAAGAAAAGTAAATTCGTTAGTATTAACACAACTTTCTGGTAACAAAAGTATATGCACTGACTACTTGAAAATAACGCGTTAAGGTTCCCCACATGAATTCTTCCTTCCGGTGCACACATCATCATTATCTCCTGTAAATGCTTCCATTCCTTCCTTTAAAATGTTTGTACGAAACATAGCCTATATATTTTAATTTCTTCCTTTCCCCACGGGACTTTTCTTGCAAGAAACTCAAAGTTCTTAAGAGTCCCATAAATATGATATTATGCAGACATTAACCGCTTTTCTTCGTTGGATGAATTGGATGCGAGAAAGTTATTAAAAAAATGAAAGTGCTGTAAGAAAAAGAGTTATCTAAATCGACTATTTCTTCCTGTGCAAACATGATTATCTCCTATAAATGCTTCTTAATCATTCCTTTCAGATGTTCCTACCATATCTACGTGTTTTAATTTGTTACTTTTCCAGCGGTACTTATCTAGCAAGAAACTGGAAGTGCTGAGTCCCTTAAATATACCGTACATAAGTTAACTCGTTCTCTTAACTGGATGAATTGGATGTAAGTTACGAAAAAAAATTATAGTGCTGTAAGAAAAAGTAGATCTCTTAGTATTTTAATCCAACTTCCAGGCCAGAAAAGTCTACTCACCGGCTGCTTTCTCAATAATGCGCCAAAGTTCCCTACATCGATTCTTTCTTCCAGTGCACACTTCATTATCTCCGGTAAATGCTTAATATTCATTCCTTTCAGATGTTGGTACCATATCTACGTATTTTAATTTGTTACTTTTCCAAATGCTGAGTGACAAAGGGTCTCATAAATATGATATTATGAAGATATTGACTGTTTTTCTGGATTGGATCAATTGGATGTGAGTGGATTACAACGAAAAGTAGATTCTTTCGTATTTTAACCCATGTTTCTGGCAAGAAAAGTCTACGCACTAGCTACTCTGTCAATAATGCGCCAAAGTTCCCTACATCGATTCTTTCTTCCGGTGCACACTTGATTATCTCCGGTAAATGCTTCATATTCATTCCTTTCAGATGTTGGTACCATATCTACATATTTTAATTTGTTACTTTTCGAACTGCTGAGCGACAAAGCGTTTGATATATGACATTATGAAGATATTGACTGTTTTTCTGGATTGGATCATTTGGATGTGAGTGGATTACGACGAAAAGTAGATTCTTTCGTATTTTAACCCAAGTTTCTGTCAATAAAAGTCTACGCACTAGCTACTCTGTCAATAATGTGCCAAAGTTCCCTACATCGATTCTTTCTTCCGGTGCACACTTCATTATCTCCGGTAAATGCTTCATATTCATTCCTTTCAGATGTTGGTACCATATCTACGTATTTTAATTTGTTACTTTTCGAACTGCTGAGTGACAAAGGGTCTCATAAATATGATATTATGAAGATATTGACTGTTTCTCTGGATTGGATCAATTGGATGTGAGTGGATTATGACGAAACAGAAGCGCTGCAAGGAAAAGTAGATTCTTTCGTATTTTAACCCAATTTTCTGGCAAGAAAAGTCTACGCACTAGCTACTTTGTCAATAATGCGTCAAGGTTCTCCACATCGATTCTTCCTTCCGGTGCATAACACGGTCATTACCTCCGGTACACTCTTCTTGTTCTTCCTTTGACATGTTCGTACCGCATGCAGGCCTATATATTTCCATCGGTTACGTTTCTCACAGTACTATTTATTGCAAGGAACTTTCAGAAGTGCTTCAGAAAGTATTTCATGCAGAAGTTGATCGTCTCTCTTAATTAATGGGTTGATTGTGAGTGAATTACTGGGAAAAGACGTGTTGCAACAAGATGTAGATTATTTACGTTATGGCGTGAAATCAATGATGCACTAGAAGTTTCGCACATCATTTGTTTCTTCCAGTACTTGCGGGATGGCAGTCTTTGTTCCGCTCATTTCAGACGCCTCCAAATAATTATTGTATCAGTTACTTGCCTTATAGAAATATTTATACACACGTTGCTCCAGAAGTTTCGGTATTTCTTCTCAATGGATGATATGGATGACACTGTGTTGTAAAGAAATGGAAGAGCAGAAAAAAATAAGATAATATTTCAATACAACGTATATATGTAATATCGGACTGTTCACATCTGTGGAGTAACGGTTAGCGCGTCTAGCCGCGAAACCAGGTGGCCCGAGTTCGATTCCCGGTCGGGGCAAGTTACCAGGTTGAGGTTTTTCCGGGGTTTTCCCTCAACCCAATATGAGCAAATGCTAGGTAACTTTCGATGTTGGATCCCGGACTCATTTCACCGGCATTGTCACCGTCATCTCATTCAGACGCTAAATAACCTAAGCTGTTGATAAAGCGTCGTAAAATAACCCACAAAAAAAATATCGGGCTATAAAATTCTATGTCGTCTTCAGAATCCCAACCGCTATTCTTTCTTTGATTTTCTCGTAAACCTCCTTCTCTTATTCCACTTTATCCTCAGTCTCTTTCTTTTCTATTTTGCAATTCATTTTTAATAAGTACATATGTCTCTACAGTCAAAATACAATATACATTAATGAGCATAAAAACATAATAACATAATTTAGGACATCAATATACCTCTTTTCTTGTGTAAATATACCCTTACTGTCAATTGATTAAAAACACACGTGTGATTACAATGCATGTACATATACAAAATTGCAGGTCTTCGCTAATCTATACTAATAATAAATCTGTAGCCGAAATGTTTCTGGTAATTTTCGATTTTCCAAAAATAATTGGTCCTAATATATACAATTAACCACCCTGAGACCGAAAATCCCTTTTTTGAAACTTTTGTTTGTATGTCTGTCTGTCTGTCTGTCTGTATGTTTGTTACCTTTTCACGCGATAATGGCTGAACCGATTTCGATGAAAATTGGAATATAAATTAAGTTCGTTGTAACTTAGATTTTAGGCTATATGGCATTCAAAATACATTTAAAAGGGGGGTTATAAGGCGGCCTGAATTAAATAAATCGAAATATCTCGCTTATTATTGATTTTTGTGAAAAATGTTACATAACAAAAGTTTATTTAAAAATAATTTGCGATAAGTTTTAGTCCTTGAAAAATTTTGATAGGACTGATATTTAATGAGATGAATGAGTTTTAAAATTAAAATAACTGCCATCTAAGGCCGTGTAATGAATTAAAAAACAAATGACTTCGTCTATAAGGGGCCTTGGACAGCAACAATCCAAAGCTATGAAACATAGCCTACAGATAATGTTTCTGTGTTTGTATGAAGTAATATCAGAAGCTAAATTAACCGATTTCTATAATTAATTATTAATTCACCATTGGAAAGTGTAGTTTCTCTAGATGGACATAATGCTATAATGTTATTACAGTAACTTCTGAGTGAATCGAGGACAGGTAAGATTAAAATAGTTTCTTATGCACAGAAAACTTGGTAGGCTATTCTGCACATTCGTTTCCTGTATTTCCTAAAATAATTTTTATGACCAAATGAGTGGTCTCTGGATCAAAATGATCGCATTTTAATTATGCAAATACAATTTAAATTAAGTAACATAATAAACGATTTATCCTTATATCAAACACGAATGTTCCCTGGATCAAATGTCCTATTTTAATTATGTAATTACTTTATATTTATTTCTAACGGGTGCAGCGGAGCGCACGGGTACGGGTAGTGAAATAATAAAACTGAAATCTATATGATATATTATGTGAAGAGATGCTTACAGTCTTTGATCTATACTATCTGATTTGTTTGTGCCCATGTTCTTGTTTTCTCGATACTACACGCCTTTTCACAGTCCAAAGGATGTATATACGTCATAATGTATAAATTAAGATTATGCCTTGAGACCCGATTTCTCAAAGTTGTTGTGGATGTCGTTCATAACAGATGATATGTTTCTATATTAGGTTGTCTTTTGATATGGATTGACGACATAAGCTTGAACGTACATTATGACCGGTGATATTCTTCCTCTTCGTATTCTAAACCTGTTTTGGTAATCTTTCCGTCTCCCCATTCTATGTAAATCTCCGTACTAGTGTAGCTTTCCGTTCTATTATTCTTTACTATGTCATTTTTTATTTCACAATTAATCGATTTATCTAATTTATCATTTTCTCTGTTCTAGATCTTCATGCAATTCTTCTCTAAAATTCCATTTCCATCACCTTGAGGATTTTCTTTGACTCTCCTTTCAATGACCAAATTTCACTGCTGCATGTTACATTACTTTCAATAATACTTACTTACTGGCTTTTAAGGAACCCGGAGGTTCATTGCCGCCCTCACATAAGTTCGCCATTGGTCCCTATTCTGAGCAAGATTAATCCAGTCTCTACCATCATATCCCACCTCCCTCAAATCCATTTTAATATTATCTTCCCATCTACGTCTCGGACTCCCTAAAGGTCGTTTTCCCTCAGGCCTCCCAACTAACACTCTATATGCATTTCTGAATTCGCCCATACGTGCTACATGCCCTGCTATCCCAAACGTCTGGATTTAATGTTCCTAATTATGTCAGGTGAAGAATACAATGCGTGCAGTTCTGCGTTGTGTAACTTTCTCCATTCTCCTGTAACTTCATCCCTCTTAGCCCTAAATATTTTCCTAAGCACCTTATTCTCAAAACACTCTTAATCTCTGTTCCTCTCTCAAAGTGAGAGTCCAAGTTTCACAACCATAAAGAACAACCGGTAATATAACTGTTTCATAAATTCTAACTTTCAGATTTTTTGACAGCAGATTGGTTGATAAAAGCTTCTCAACCGAATAATAACAGACATTTCCCATATTTATTCTGTGTTTAATTTGGTAATCTTTCCGTCTCCCCATTCTATGTAAATGTCCGTACTAGTGTAGCTTTCCGTTCTATTATTCTTTACTATGTTATTTTTTGTTTCACAATTCATCGATTTATCTAATTTCTCATTTTTTCTGTTCTAGATCTTCATGCAATTCTTCTCTAAAATTCCATTTCCATCATCTTGAGGATTTTCTTTGACTCTCCTTTCAGTGACCAAATTTCACTGTTGCATGTTACATTACTTTCAATAATACTTACTTACTTACTGGCTTTTAAGGAACCCGGAGGTTCATTGCCGCCCTCACATAAGTACGCCATTGGTCCCTATTCTGAGCAACATTAATCCAGTCTCTACCATCATATCCCACCTCCCTCAAATCCATTTTAATATTATCTTCCCATCTACGTCTCGGCCTCCCCAAAGGTATTTTTCCCTCCGGCCTCCCAACTAACACTCTATATGCATTTCTGGATTCGCCCATACGTGCTACATGCCCTGCCCATCTCAAACGTCTGGATTTAATGTTCCTAATTATGTCAGGTGAAGAATACAATGCGTGCAGTTCTGCGTTGTGTAACTTTCTCCATTCTCCTGTAACTTCATCTCTCTTAGCCCCAAATATTTTCCTAAGCAACTTATTCTCAAACACTCTTAATCTCTGTTCCTCTCTCAAAGTGAGAGTCCAAGTTTCACAACCATACAGAACAACCGGTAATATAACTGTTTTATAAATTCTAACTTTCAGATTTTTTGACAGCAGACTGGATGATAAAAGCTTCTCAACCGAATAATAACAGACATTTCCCATATTTATTCTGCGTTTAATTTCCTCCCGAGTATCATTTATATTTGTTACTGTTGCTCCCAGATATTTGAACTTCTCCACCTCTTCAAAAGATAAATTTCCAATTTTTATATTTCCATTTCGTACAATATTCTCGTCACAAGAATAATACAGTCACAAATTCAATTCTCATTCTCTTTTTAAAATACCTTGGTCATCCAGCAGACTAATAACGATATTTCTCTCGTACTTTGCGTGGATTTTTCTGTACAGCTTTGCCCACCATTACATCCAGAGAATTTGGAAAGATTGAATGTGTTGTCATGTTCCTATAATTAATTTATCTTGCCTTCATTTGCAAGCATGTATTACGTTTCCTTAATATTAACATCCAGACTCAATTTATTGTATCTTCGTTGATTTTGCAGGTTGTAATATATTTAATTTCAAAGTCCTGTGCTACAATTATTTGATCATCTGAGAAGCATAATGTAGCCCAAGTTCCTGACTTGAAAAGTTGAACCACAACAGAAAAGGTTGTCTACATACTTATTTCTTCCGTTATAGGCAGATCATCATAATATTACTATACGCGGATTTGACCGTTGTTTTATCAATTCCGCATATACTAGACTGTGGTGATAGCGTTGTAAGAGGCCGTCGTTTCAACAATCGGGTGTGAAAGTTGACGCTCTAGTTACATATTTCCGCCAACGATTCGCCAATAGTTTCATATTTCGCTTGACTTATCCAATTTATCACCATTATTTCTGGTAAATGTTTCACATCAATTCCTTTTAATAATAATCAGCTGCAGATGAAATTCAGTGTCGAAGTTTAACTTGGGAGAAAAATGGCCAGGAGCTCTGTTAAGGACACAGTTCCTTTATACGCCCTAAATTTACTTCAATCTCTGACTTTGGCCTGATTTCAACCAGTGAACTTCGATTCAATGACTAGCATTGTACTCGCAAACAGTGGTTCACATTTTTTTTCAGTTATTGCTATTAATTCCAGGCATTTTCATTAATCATAACATTTTTGTGCTATGAAATGAAATTATTGTCTCAGAACTCGTATTTAAACTTAACTTGTTATACTGACAATTCTAAGCAGCAATCATCCTGTTAATGCAGCATGAAAGGCTTCAGACCTCTTTTTTTCCTCGGGTACATAGAGAATCATCTCCGAAAAACGCTTCCCATTGACTCTTTTAAAATTTTGGTGCCGTCTTTATGTATTTACATTGGTTATTTTTTTTTCTCATGAAAATGTTTATTGCAAAAAGAACTTAAGGGGAGAGGATAGTGAAATGTAAAACTTTTTTTCTTATCAACATAACCAAACAATATTCTGTGGGTAACATGGCTTAAATACTACATTTACACAAGTTCAAAAATTTCAAAAATATTTTGAATGTCTATCAGAGTTCTGCATCGGACGCTTTCGCTCGAGCGCCAAGTAGTTCATAGCATAATCCGATAGGTAGCGCACATGCATGATAGGTAAAATTGTCACGAGTGATAAATCCTCGAACGGTATAAGCCGAGCGTATCATAGATGTTTATCATTTCAAAACTTTGCAGTGTTTAACTAACCTCTCCATAGTACAACTACAAAACTTGCTTTAAAATGTAATATAAATGTTGTAGGTATTTTTTTTTTTTTTCACACAGGAGTGATTTTGTTTTTGCCACATCTGATAGTTGTTATTGGATGTAAATGTAATTATTACAAACGGAGAACAAAATCACGATAATGCAAGAACCGTATCAAGTCTTCTAGTAGTAATAATAATAATAATAATAATAATAATAATAATAATAATAATGATCTCTAATAATTAGTGTATCAATCTTTGCGTCTGTAACAGTTGTGCAGCATGATTATTCGTTTTATTATAGCCTATTTTCTGTGACGTTATCTCTGTACTAATATTGTTATTAATCTCCTGCTACATCAATAATATTTTGTAAAACGTTTCTACATTGTCGCAGTATATAGGGGGAACACTATGTATGGACCTATCATATTATATATGTGGTAAATCAAATATTGAATAATTATTAATTAGCAATAATAACTGTATATCGAAGTTTTTCATACTATTTTATTTATAACTTCATGTTCCTGTTTTGGTACGTTCCATTGACTGTTCCATTAGACGTTTGTCATAAACGCAGAAAATAAAGCCTTATTTTTACCGTGTGAGCAAAACATATGTGTATCTTATCTGTCGCCTTCCATACAAGATAAGACATGTCGGTGAGATGACCTTTACTGTGCTTCTATTTATTACGAGCGTATCACGACCGATCGTATCCCACTCGAGGGTGCGACACTCGATCGAGTTCAAGCGAGCGATTTAACTCCAATGCAGCACTCTGGTGTCTATAACCCATTTCTAGCATAATGCAGTGGAATGTGTGACACTTAATATCTGTTATAATTTTTATGTTGTTGTTGGTCAACTGACTGAGGAAAAGTTTGAACCTATAAGTGACACCAATAACAACACTGATAAGGCAACTAAGCCAGTAGATAATTGGTATGGTGGCCAGTTGTTTTCCCCCTCCATTCCATACATCGCTGACTGGTAACATATTACATAATCAGACTTCAGATGTGTACAAACAATTGAGGAGCTCATTTTTCAAAACGTCTCTTGTCTGCCTGTTGACAAAAATGAGCTTCCTGTATCCATGCATTCTTGAAATGTAACTCTACATACAACTGTCATGATTTGTCTTCAGGACGCCATCTAAACCGCTAAAATCTTGCGTTAGAAGTGACTCTTGTAAACAGCAAAAATTGCGACAAAATATTAGTTCCAGCATTGGAATTAAAGATTGTGATGCTACCATTTGATTCTAAATGTTTCCAACCTCTTTGGTTTCATAATGTCTCAGGAGTGAATTGTTGAGACATGGTTGAGACTGAAGAAGTAAATTGGTTGAAAATTTTAAAATATGCTTGCGACATAAAATATCGAGTCACTTGTCATTCTAGTAGAGACACACAGGTAGGCTACTTAACACTAAACAGTAAAACAGCTGTATCCTTAGAATTTGCCATAGAAAGGCCTTCTAACGAATCTCGAAACTTTTTTTAAACAACTTTCACTACCTCACATGATGTACAGAATAACTGAGATTTCATGAGACGTTTAAATTCGCGGCTAACTTGTTAAAATAAAACTTACTCGTGTATGAAAACACGTTGTCATTTATAAAAGAATGGAGTTTAATGTCACATATTTGTTTCAATTTTTTTTCGGTTCGGTTGCTTTGGCAACGTTTACTTCGAAACGTAAGACATAAAATATTCAAACCTTTCATTTCTTTAGATTTAGTTATAATTGCGTTAATTGAGATAAATCACGACTCTTAATATATTACATTATACACATTACCGTAAAAAAACAGCTTGTTACGAATCCTTCAAATAAGCCTCGGAATGGAACTGATTCTCTGGCACGACCACAACAAACACGGGAATTTTACTGGAAGAAAGTAAAGAGATAGGTTTGGAAGTAAATCCCGAAAATACAAAGTATATGATTATGTCTCGTGACGAGAATATTGTACGAAATGGAAATATAAAAATTGGAAATTTATCTTTTGAAGAGGTGCAGAAGTTCAAATATCTTGGAGCAACAGTAACAAATACAAATGATACTCGGGAGGAAATTAAACACAGAATAAATATGGGAAATGCCTGTTATTATTCGGTTGAGAAGCTTTTGTCATCCAGTCTGCTGTCAAAAAATCTGACAATTTATAAAACATTTATATTACCGGTTGTTCTTTATGGTTGTGAAACTTGGACTCTCACTTTGAGAGAGGAACATAGGTTAAGGGTGTTTGAGAATAAGATGCTAAGGAAAATATTTGGGGCTAAGAGGGATGAAGTTACAGGAGAATGGAGAAAGTTACACAACGCAGAACTGCACGTATTGTATTCTTCACCTGACATAATTAGGAACATTAAATCCAGACGTTTGAGATGGGCAAGGCATGTAGCACGTATGGACGAATCCAGAAATGCATATAGAGTGTTAGTTGGGAGACCGGAGGGAAAAAGACATTTAGGGAGGCCGAGACGTAGATGGGAAGATAATATTAAAATGTACTTGAGGGAGGTGGGATATGATAGAGAATGGATTAATCTTGCTCAGGATAGGGACCAATGTCGGGCTTATGTGAGCGCGGCAATGAACCTCCGGGTTCCTTAAAAGCCAGTAAGAAAGTAAGTAAGTATACCTATTATCAGACAGTACATCCCACTTGACGATATGTTTCAGAGGAAAAACAAATTGTTTGTATGCGACTGAAGTCTAACTAGTGTAATATGTAGCTAGTCAACGATGTATGCAATGGAGAGTGAAAGGAACTGGCCATTCTACTCCTTTATCTCTTGGCTTAGTTGTGTCATGAGTGATGTCTTCAGACTGTCACCTACCGATCAACCCACAGACAAGTCTACTTACGATCTTTTACCATCAATCGGCATGTTTTCGACGTTCACCTCGTAAACCGCTTTTTCTATATTGCCGTCTAGTGGTCATATGTGAGTAGTCTGCAGACATATGCACCGTGCACAACGATGAATTGAGATTTTGTGAATCATTATTTGTATCGTTGTTTGTAGTGAAAATGGGAATGAATCTGGAATGTATCTTTGAAATAACTAAATTCCTATTTATTTTAAGATCTGGAAATCACAAAAAATTGCAATCAGATCTGCCGACCACAGAATTTGAACCAGCAATATCTCAAATGAAAATTCAGTGTTTTAGTATTAAGCCACATCGCGCGGTTCAAGCTATTTTTGTATAGATTACTGCGTCTTTTTCGTAAATTTCCTTCTCAAAACAACGATTTTGATCCTGCACATGCAAACCTGCATCACTTAGTGTTACTAGAGAGAGTTTTCTTTCCCTGAGAATATTTACAATTCTACCTGGATAACAAGTTTGAGGTGTAAAATAAATTTAATTCTTTAGTGAATAAAATTTTCTATTTCCACGAAAAATTTATTTTTAATAAAATATAAGCTGCCACACTGAAAAATATTGGTGTTTAGTTGCTGGACCGTGCCATTAAGATGATAGCCAAGTACACAATGTTACCAACATCACGGAGCAATATACGTGGCCCTTACAATTTGATTTATGACCGCTACGAGTATTTCGTACAATACGAGTTACTTCTTCTACACAAAGAATACAGTGCCAAAGCGACCTTGAATTATTTACCGCTTTCGCAAAGATTTATTCCACATTTGTCTTCGTCGACTTCAACGAAATTTTTTGGACCACATATTTCTCCTTCATTTCGCTCTAATAACATATTTCAATATCTTTCAAAATCTGTATTTTCTTTTAGTGCTTAAAAAATCGCCACTATACTAATAAAACATAATGCAATCAATTCTTAATTAATATAGTTACGAATTTCACAGCAATATATCGCTTCTGTTTTATTTCACATGACTCGGTACGGCCCGGTCACTAGCAGCGACTATAGTCGTGGCTGCTGTACCACATGCATTCTCCAGTTACTTCGTACCTATAAGCGACTTTGAAAGTATTCAGTCTTTTCAATGACCTCATGTTTGTTTCTCTACTATCTCTTATCTTTCAACATGCGATGTCAAATTGTTTTATATATCTACTCACCGCTAGACGACACAGCATGGGATTCCCCTGATTGGTGTCAGCACGACGCCAGTGCTCCACCTAAAACAACACAAAACATAAATTTGACGACGGGAAATCATTTATTTCCTCTGCGGTATTCAAAGCCATGGCCGTGGTTACACGCAACATAGAAGTTACGCGGTTTACCCGTCGCGTGTACTGCGGTCGGCAAAACTATTACGTTACTACTAAAAGCAGTGTAAACTTATCGACGGAAGTACACGATTTTTGCATTGGTGATAATAAAAATTGTAATCTTTGGGGATTTAAATTGTCGATTTGGCTCTCTAAGAAGAATCTCTTACACTAAAACAATTGATCCTTTATTTTGCCTTATAAATAGTTTTTTTTACGACACAAGTGTTAAAAATGGCATTTTATTTTGGGACGTCTGCGGAACGAAGAAACAGGCAGAGTCAAGCAACCCTACGAACAAAATAAAATAATTTTTACATGTATGTCACAGACCGGTTGTTCTGTATGGCTGTGAAACTTGGACTCTCACTTTGAGAGAGGAACAGAGATTGAGGGTTTTTGAGAATAAGGTTCTTACGAAAATATTTGGGGGTAAGAAGGATGAAGTTACAGGAGAATGGAAAAAGTTGCACAAGACAGAACTGCACGCAGTATTCTTCACCTGACATAATTAGGAACATTAAATCCAGACGTTTGAGATGGGCAGGACATGTACCACGTATGGGCGAATCCAAAAATGCATATAGTGTGTTAGTTGGGAGGCCGGAGGGAAAAAGGACCTTTAGGGAGGCCGAGACGTAGATGGGAAAATAATATTAAAATGGATTTGAGGGAGGTGGGATATGATGGATTAATCTTGCTCAGGATAGGGACCAATGGCGGGCTTAATGTGAGGGCGGCAATGAACCTCCGGGTTCCTTAAAAGCCAGTAAGTAAGTAAGTAAGTAAGTAAGTAAGTAAGTAAGTAAGTAAGTAAGCTGGTGGACTCCGGTCCCACACATTACCGAAATTTCATGAGAAAATTTCTTTCCCAAGAGGACTCGAACCAGCGGGCATTCCATAACGCAAGTGTAGTCACGACGACTTTGACCACAATACCACACTAACACAGTATTTAGACCTACCATAAGATATCTGAAATTTCCAGTGTTTTAACCCGGAACTTAATCGTGAAAAATGGACAAGCTATTATTTTATTTTACTTTTTTTTTTTTTTTTGTACTAACGATGCATCAAACTGCCACGATTTGTTTGGCCAATACTTCCTCTTTGACAGGTGCTGCGTGAAAGTTGCCATGTCGCTGCGCACGGAGGACCTGGGTTCGAAAGGCAGCTGCCTGAGTGTTTACACAACGCACAACATGTCAGTCATTCTCAAGTGCGGGATGCGGACGGACACTATTTCTGTATCGGAGATAAACATCCCCGGGCGACAATTCCCAATAAACAATTCACAGTGTGGGAGGAACTATCGCTGCCAGCAATTAACAAGTAGGAAGTGCGTGGCGCTTGTAGCACGGGTGGCCACGCAGCTTTTTACAAGGGACGCGGCCCAGTTCCCATAGGCTACGCATTGACAAGGTTTCTTGTCCTTTTTCATTATATTATTATTATTATTATTATATTATCACTTTATTATTACAGATCGTCTGGAAACAGAAATGTATTTTTATTTTTTTATTTTATTGAGTTATTTTACGACGCTGTATCAACATCTCAGGTTATTTAGCGTCTGAATGAGATGAAAGTGATAATGCCGGTGAAATGACTCCGGGGTCCAGCACCGAAAGTTACCCAGCATTTGCTCCTATGGGTTGAAGGAAAACCCCGGAAAAAACCTCAACCAGGTAACTTGCCCCGACCGTGATTGGAACCCGGGCCACCTGGTTTCGCGGCTAGACTAGCTGACCTTTACTCCACAGGTGTTGACACAGAAATGGATGAGTATTAAAAAGATGGACTCAACAATTTTAAGAATACGCTCTGGAGACCGGAACGAGACCTAAGCCTTAACCCATAAATGTGATGATTATATCATCCTCCTCAATAAAATCATCACTGTCCTCTTCGTCGCTGTAAGCAGCATGGTGCAGTTTTTCAGTCAATTTAGACTCCTAAACATATGATTATCACTCATCATCTATTTTATATTAAAAAATTGTTTATTCTGGGGAAAATTTAACTTCTCTATCAACAGAATTTAACGTAAATTATAGGCCTAAATCCTACTAATGTAAAGACTCAACCAACCCTCCCATCTACTTACTTACTGGCTTACTAACCCGCAGGTTCATTACCGCCCTCACGTAAGCCCGCCATCGGTCCCTATCCTGAGCAAGATTAATCCAGTCTCTATCATCCTATCCCACCTCCCTCAAATGCATTTTAATATTATCCTCCCATCTACGTCTCGGCCTACCCAAAGGTCTTTTGCCCTCCGGCCTCCCAACTAATACTCTATATGCATTTCTGGATTCGCCCATGCGTGCTACATGACCTGCCCATCTCAAACGTCTGGATTTAATGTTCCTAATTATGTCAGGTGAAGAATACAATGCGTGCAGTTCTGTGTTGTGTAACTTTCTCCAGTCTCCTGTAACTTCATCCCTCTTAGCCCCAAATATTTTCCTAAGCTCCTTATTCTCAAACACCCTTAATCTCTGTTCCTCTCTCAAAGTGAGAGTCCAACTTTCACAACCATACAGAACAACGGTAATATAACTGTTCTATAAATTATGAGGAATGAGATAATAATACTAATACTAATACATCTTCATTACACAACTTTTAACACTATATCACTTTGGAAAAAGTATTGTGTCTTTCACGTGTTAAATTTTATGTTACCTTATGTTACACAAACACAACACAAAAAATGCATCACACTAATATACGAAAACAAAAACACACACAAGATTGCAAGCCCGTTCAAGAAATTAAATTGCATACAGAACAAATAATGTTCTACAAAAACATCTCAACACACAAACAACACAAACAAATACAACTACACAGGCGTATACAAACTCAAATGTAACACCTGCAACAACTTCTACATACGACAGACTGGCAGATCATTTCAAACACGATACAAAGAACACATCACAGCCATAAGAAAATTACAAAACACTTCCACATATGCAGAACACATCACAAATGCTAACCACACATACAGAGACATCAACACAGACATGGAAATTCTACACATCCAACTAAAAAGCCAAAAACTAAACACATTAGAACAATACGAAATATAGAGACACACAAAAACACATCCAAATGAAATTCTCAACACACAACTCAATTTCAGAACACACACACTTTGACTTCACATTGCACTACACAAACACACCCCCACAGGAAACAAAACAAAATGCGCCAAGACCAGCAACAGCCAGTTCTGAAGGAGGCCAATAGCAGGCCGAAACATGTTAACAAGTTAACATAAAATGTAACACGTGAAAGACATATAATACGTTTTCCAAACTACTACTACTACTACTACTACTACTAATAATAATAATAATAATAATAATAATAATAATAATGACCCTGAAGACCGAAAGATGGTCTGGATGGAATTAGTGTATCCGATGCTGCCAGGGCCACCTTGCCTCAGTCCTGACAGTATCCAGTCCCATTCCCAGATGAGTAGGCTTATATAACAAGCCTCAAACCCCAGACCTATCAGCGTCGGAAGCTCATACTGCCCGTAAGACTTCCCCCAGCGCATTTTTAAATATTGCATATGATAAGTGAAAGTAGAAGGTAGAGGGAATACGTTGAGAAAAACCCTCTGCAACACCTGTTATGTACATCATGCTCTGCCGGGGATCCAACCCGGGCTGCGGAGATGGAAGTAAAATGCGCTAGGCTAGTGCTTGAACAACAAACACGGCTAATACTACTCGTACTACTGCTGCCAACACCACCACCACCACCACCACCACCACCACCACCACCACCACCACCACCACCACCAATACAAGTACATCGATGACTAAGAAGTTATACCTCTTATCTACAAAAATGGTCATTTACTTTAACTACATTATTATTATTATTATTATTATTATTATTATTATTATTATTATTATTATTATCATTACTATTATTATTATTATTATTACTTACTTACTTACTTACTGGCTTTTAAGGAACCCGGAGGTTCATTGCCGCCCTCACATAAGCCCGCCATTGGTCCCTATCCTGAGGAAGATTAATCCAGTCTCTACCATCATATCCCACCTCCCTCAAATCCATTTTAATATAATCCTCCTATCTACGTCTCGACCAGTCTAAAGGTCTTATTCCCTCCGGCCTCCCAACTAACACTCTATATGCATTTCTGGATTCGCCCATCGTGCTACATGCCCTGCCCATCTCAAACGTCTGGATTTAATGTTCCTAATTATGTCAGGTGAAGAATACAATGCTTCCAGTCCTGTGTTGTGTAACTTTCTCCATTCTCCTGTAACTTCATCCCTCTTAGCCTCAAATATTTTCCTAAGCACCTTATTCTCAAACACTCTTAACCTATCTTCCTCTCTCAAAGTGAGAGTCGAAGTTTCACATTCCGAGGCTTATTTGAAGGTTTCGTAACAAGCTGTTTTTTTACGGTGATGGATTGTTAGCCCTTCGCCCAACCCCCAAGCTGGAGGACCACCCCTCATGGGCTGTCCGCGACTGCTTGTTATTATTATTATTATTATTATTATTATTATTATTATTATTATTATTATTATTATATTCACAAAATTGGAAATTTATCTACTATTTTGTCCTCGTGTAGATCATCTTGCAAAAGAGAAACATTGCATAATAATTTAGTCTATTTTGAGAAAAAAATAACTTTTAACAGTTGTTTGATTCACCTGCAAATTTACAGATGCCATCTTCACAAATTTCTACAAGGTAGGTACCGTAATTACAAACAGGCAGCTGACAGAAACGTAAATACATCTTATGAAGAGCAGAAAAATAATTCATCTCATCCGAATGGGACAAAACTTTAGATTAACACATACCGTGTTTTATGCAAAGATTATTACATTTTTGATACTACATAATTCTCTGTTATTGTTATTATTTGTTAATGACAGAGAAAAATTCGCTCCGGCGTCGATGATCGAACCCAGGACCCCAGTTCTACGCACTGGATGCTCTACCACTGAGCTACGCCGAGGCTTAATCCACAGTACAGGATCGAATCTTTCTTCACAAAGGGGAAAATACCGAAGGACAAGGATTCGATCCGGTGCTGTGGATTGAGCCTCGGCGTAGCTCAGTGGTAGGGGGTAGAACTGGGGTCCTGGGTTCGATCTCTGGCGCTGGAGCAAATTTTTCTCCGCCATTAATAAATAACATACCGTGTTGATAACGAAGCCTATCATTTTATTGCACTTTAATCAGGTAATATGAGAGTTCCTTCAGCATCTGAAAATACTGTATGTTATGACTAGGGACAGGATTTTTATATAATTACATACGCGTATTATATTTCTTTCAACCTAACCGTATATAAATAACAAATATTTGTGAATCTTGAAATTACCATTAATATATTAAAATTTTATACTACATATTTTTACATATTTACCCCACAATACATAATATTATGACTCGGTATTACATAAATCTACATACTTAGGGGTTTTATTCATTTTTACTTCTCTGAAAGAGGAAAAAAAAAAAAAACTTCTGCTGGGGAAGTTTACAATTTGAAATACACAGATTTAAAAAGCCATTTTTCCTACCCAAGAAAGGATATATTTTGGGACGAAACATAATATCCTTAGTTCCAGGAAGTAATAGAGGCACTCACCTCATACCGCCCACTGTAAATATGGGTGAACAAAAGGCAACCTTTCTCATACAACTACCTGGTATTGTAAAAATCACTCAGAAAGTAGCGTTGCCTTCATGCGGTGGATGGGACGAGGACGACATGATTTGTCTCGAACTATAATTATTGTTCTGCACACGTCTTAACAAGCCGTTCCCATGCAATTTGTAACCTTACCCATCCTCTTCCTAATCCTTCCAGGGAAAATCCGTGTCAAGTCTGACATGAGCCGCAATAAAGTAGCCGACGATTGAAAAGAAGCTGGAGTAAAGGCACAAACTGGAAAGATGTTGAAAGATTAAAATAAATAGCTTTTCAGGTTATTGCTTGACCTCTTTACTTTAAATTTAGTAGACCTATACAGAAATGGGATTTTCCGAGCAATTATTAAGTGTGGTTCTCGGCTGGAATAATCCTACCCTTCTGAATGAGACAGGAATGTCACTTTTCAAACAACAGTTTGTAAATGCCTATAGTTTGAGGTTTTAGTAGGTACTTTATTTCTTACAGGGAGCAGCTAAAATGCATGTGTCCTACATCTCCTCTTATTTGCTTCCTAATCCAATAAAGCGAAACAGTGCTTGCAGTACTGTTGTGTCATTCATTTCACTCAGTTCTCTAGTTTTAGCACTTACAGTATAAAGTGCAAGTGAGTTTACCTACTGCTTTTAACTAACTAAAATGGCCCCTGTATCCTCAATCTTAACGACAAAAATAAAGTCATGGATTGCGATGGACGAAGCTTTCACTACAGATGGAAAAATAGTAATGTGTCAACTGTGCGGTAAAAAATCGGGTGTCATATGAAATCACAACTGGAGAGTCTTACCTATCCTATACCTGTCAGATATTGATATTAAATATTTTCATGAATTTACATATTTTGGTACATATTCAGCTTATTTTTCTTACATAAATAGCCTATGTACATATTTCACACCTTGATATTACATGAAAATCCGGTCGCTAGTCATGACATTGTATGCCTATTACATTTTGCGCTACAAGAATCCACTTAAAGAAATATAAAACACTTCTTCCCTATTTCAAGTTATTCCTTGCTAAATTATATCCGCTCCTCAACAAGAAATCATCTCTAAAGCTACAAAATCGCATGCTACTTTACACATCTCTATTACGACCTCTACTGCTTTATGCCTGTCCTGTCTGGGGAGGAGCTGCAATAAGTGAAATTAAACACATCCAGTCATTTCAAAATAAAGTCCTACGAATTTCACTCAATTCTGCTTGGTTTGTCCGTAACAGCCAACTACACAGAGAAACTGGTATTGACACAATCAAACAGTTTATTCATTCACAAGCTAAGAAGTTCTATGACAACCTAGAAAGTGTTCCAGGCGCCGTCCACTACTCTCTCGGAAGGAAGTCCAAATTTTTCCCACTAGAATCAAGAGCCGACTTCCAATGGACCTCATATTATAATCAAAATTTATCATCACACCAACCTATGTAAACAATTACTTATTAACAATTATTTTTGTTCATTGAGGAGTCCAATCTAGGCTGCCCTCAATTCAGTGTCATGTATTGTATTTATATTTTTTGAAATGATCTGTATAGCGCTAAATGCGCTGATCGATCAATGAATTGTAAAAAAAAAAAGTTATTCTTTACTTAACGCAGAATGCTGTTCGCAATTAGGCATAATCATAATGTATATTATTTTAATGTACCGAAGTACATATGATATTTCCATGCAGATATTCTGCGTCATCATACGATGAAAGAGTAATGGAACGGAGAAAAATTCTCTCCGGCGCCGGAACCTGAACCCGGGTTTTCAGCTCTACGTGCTGATGCTTTATCCACTAAGCCACACCGGATACAACTCCGACGCCGGTTAGAATCGTCTCAGATTAAGCTCCAACTCTTGGGTTCCCTCTAGTGGCCGCCCTCTGCACTACGTCATAGATGTCTATGAACGCAGGACCGAAGTCCACACATGTGCTGAGGTGCACTCGGTATGAGTGACTAGTTGGCCGGGATTCGACGGAATAAGCGCCGTCTTAAATCACGAAGTGATTTACGCATATCATATATATTATTTTAATGTACCGAAGTAGTCTACATATGATATTTCCATGCAGATATTCTGCGTCATCATACGATGAAAGAGTAATGGAACGGAGAAAAATTCTCTCCGGCGCCGGGACCTGAACCCGGGTTTTCAGCTCTACGTGCTGATGCTTTATCCACTAAGCCACACCGGATACAACTCCGACGCCGGTTAGAATCGTCTCAGATTAAGCTCCAACTCTTGGGTTCCCTCTAGTGGCCGTCCTCTGCACTACGTCATAGATGTCTATGAACGCAGGACCGAAGTCCACACATGTGCTGAGGTGCACTCGTTATGAGTGACTAGTTGGCCGGGATCCGACGGAATAAGCGCCGTCTTAAATCACGAAGTGATTTACGCATATCATATATATTATTTTAATGTACCGAAGTACATATGATATTTCCATGCAGATATTCTGCGTCATCATACGATGAAAGGGTAATGGAACGGAGAAAAATTCTCTCCGGTGCCGGGACCTGAACCCGGGTTTTCAGCTCTACGTGCTGATGCTTTATCCACTAAGCCACACCGGATACAACTCCGACGCCGGTTAGAATCGTCTCAGATTAAGCTCCAACTCTTGGGTTCCATCTAGTGGCCGCCCTCCTGCGTTCATAGACATCTATAGACTCTTTCATCGTATAATCATAATGGTCAAAAGAAGAAGTTACGTTATTAACCACGCAAGCAAATAGTGAAACAAACGCGAAGAGAGAGTGCAGTTGCTGTGCTACCCAGGAGCAGTGGTCACTGCCGTGCGATTCTCGCATTGACCAGACCGGATCACTATCTGTACGGAAATATATAAAATAAGGCATAGTTAAACACTATCGGGACAGTTCAAATATTGATCCAGCGCGGCTCCGCTGTTGTCACAAAATCCGCGAACAAAAGAGGTGTTAATTGCGTTAATCGGCGAGTGACAGACGCCGGCGGCGCCGCGAATCAACTCGCCGCTGCATCCTGCCGTGTTGCTCGATTTCGAGAAGGCCTGCGAAATTGCACTGTAGAGCGTGCAACACGTCTGAAGGGGTAACTATTTCTATCAGACATCCAAATATTCCAAAGGTCAAACTATTGCTCAGTCAGTCAGCTGACGGTTTCTCACTACGCGGATAGGGGATCGATCTCGGACACATCCGGTAGCATATCTGGTGAATGAAATCGAAGTAGGAGGGTTTTACATCGTGTTGTTATATGAAATACAGTGTAAAAAGAGAAATTATTATTATTATTATTATTATTATTATTATTATTATTATTATTATTATTATTATTATGCATCTAACAATCGATTTCAGAATTTTTCAGTGTCTCTAATTTTGGACATGCAGTCTGTGTACAAAGATTTAAACTATTTTAGTGTTTAAGGGACACTGGGACTGGGTTTTGAAACTTTTATAGTAATATACGTTATAAGAGCGGTATGTTGACGTTTTCATGTTCGAGGTAAAGACTGAAAAAGCGAAACGTAGTTGAGCTTTTTTAATTTCCGAGAACATGAAAACAAACATACCGCTCGTGTATCGTACATTATTTTGTGCGAAGATCGTTTATTACATTCCTGAAAGACGAATTTCTAATTAGTTGCAATGAAATCTCCATCTTGGTTTCTGTTTAATGACGGCAACTTCGGAAAACCAAAATATCTGTCTTCAACATTGCTGCTATAAAATGTTTTCTGTGTTTACTATACTCCAGCAGGCCGTGATATACGTCTGTCTTTTTTTCCCCCCAGTCTATAAATGTGAACTTAAAACAAACGGTAAGGTTATGTAATGATTTATTTTTCATTTTAATATTTTAACAATATTATTTATATAACATATTGCAGTAATAACATCGGCATCTGGAATCTTGTTGATTTTTTCACGGCTTCCTTAATGGTACTTGTGTCAGGAATGCAATAACTTTCGTGGAGTAGTAGACTTTACTTAATTTTTGCAAATATTTAAAAACAATAACTAACAGTGCAATTTATGTGAAATTGCAGTGGTAAGTTTCCAATTTATAATTATTACTATGTTAAACGTCTCTAAAAATAATATGTTAAAAGCCTAAAGCAGTAAAATGAATGTGGCGCTTAAGCGGTAAGAAGAGGGAAATTGTTATGTGTGTTACGTTGGGAATACTGAATGAGGTATTTCACACTTACTGCGTATTGGTTCTGTGCGGAAAACAAGCAAATACGCACGATCTCGCACAAAAGTTTTTATTTATTTCTATCAAAGTCGGCGGGTTTGTAGTGTCTGTACGTTTAAATAACAGCACCAAATTTCATCAAGTTTCATTCATTAGTTCCTTAGGTATTAATTTTCATATAATTATTTTAATGATATTAAATTATGCGTAAATTTAAAACATCCCTGACGTCTTCAGAATTGAGGACCTTTTTTGCAAAACTTGCTAACTGCTGCAAAATTTGAAAAATTGAGATTTTGATGGATTCTTTAACATAAGGCAGGCCTCTACATGATGTTAAAGTTGTCTTAGTAAAATTGGGTTATTTCTCTTCATTGTAGTGTGTCAAAGTGTGATCGGTTTTACAAAACTTGCTTTCTGCTATAAGTGAGAGATACAGCGAAACTTGCTTACTATAGTCTTTTGTCTCTCCTGTAAAATTTATTTAGCAAGTTTTTCAAAAACGGTCGTCAATTGTTTTTGCTTTCAGAATGTTCCTGTGAAGGATTTACATTTCATTATAAACAAAACTGCGCATGGATTTTTAAATTTGAGAATTGGTTCGTGAGAGAAAAATTTTCTTATAAATCATACCTAATTTTTGCGTGACTATTACACTTTTCTACGTCATACTACTTTTGACCAATAAAACGTTATGAAAGGAGCTATTTCAACCAATCATGGCTGTTTACCCTACAATTTTATCACTTCCCTAGCATTTGTTTATTTTTATCACTTCCCTAGCATTTGTTTATTTTTTGCCAACATTTCAAACTGTAAATTCTTTACGGTATTATAAAACATTCTTTGGGATCGTCGTTTGTTTCCCGCATTGATAGTAGACTGAAAAAGGCGGCTCCGTTCAAATGTTTTGGTGAAGGTAACATTAGTGAAATAGAATTTTTGTAAGTCAATTAATATTTTATTGTATTAGAGTACTTTATTTCTTCTAATCTTTATATACTTTCTTCTAATCGTGTAACAGTCAATTAAATCCCACTCGAGTTTTGATTTTCTCTAGATAATTCCAAACCTCTAGTGAGATTACTGTAGATAATATCTATTTCTCCAAAAATTAAATTGATCTAAACTCTCTCCTTACGCAAGAGTGAATGTACAAAAATAAGTTGGATTTACGATCTTTGCCGATGATCAAGTCATAATTTCCAATTCAGAGGATAATTTACAAAGAGGATTATATACATTAAATAAAATATTAAAAGATTTTGGGATGGAAATTTCAGCACAAAAATAAAAAATAATGGCATTTTTAGGACAAGACCCAGTCAGAAGTAAGATAATACACAATAACCAATGCCTCGAACAAGTACAACGTTTCAATTATCTGGGTTGTGAAATATCTTATCAAAATGAAAAAGATGTGAACAAGAAATTACCAAACTTACACAAATTCTAGGAATAATAAACAATACATTAAAAGCTAAATTAGTACAAAAATCTACAAGAATAAAAATATATAATACACTAGCATTACCCTCCCTTTTATACGGAAGCGAGATTTGGACATGAAAGAAAAAAAGACATGAACAGAATCAAAGCAACGGAAATGAAATTTTTCAGGAGGACAGCAGGATATACTCTTTTAGACCGAAAAAGGAATGAAGAAATTTTAGAACAATTAGAAGTAGAGTCAGGAGAAGAAAAAATCAACAGATACAAATTAAATTGGCTAGATCATGTAAGAAGAATGGAAAAATTCAAGAATCCCAAAAATTATGATGCAGTATAAACCTAGAGGACATCGTCGACCAGGAAGAGCTTTTAGAAGACTGCTAGATGGGGCCGAAACAGGTCTACAGAGGCCTAATTCGTGAAGGATGATGATGATGATGATGATGATGCTGATATGCATGGTTGTTTCCTCCAATGACGAGTACTTCATTCTACGTCAGTCACCAATCATTTCTATCTAGGCGTGATATGCCGAAACTGTAGTTCTCTTTGCCACCGCTTTAGCGTTGCCCTCGGGTGGCCTTCGTGGGAGGCAAACTAGAAAACATCGCACTATCATTTTAATGGAGGAATAGTGCTCGCTAAAAACTTGCCACCAAATACTCTGTTTGTTCACCACAAATTTCACTTGGATGCGCCGGGATTCTAACCCAGGTTACCAGCGTGGGATACATGATCTAGCTCTTCGGCCTCATATTTACAGTAGCCTACTGCTTATCTTTAAAAAAATCTGCACTATTATATCAGACAGACTCGTACAATAGGTTAAGTCACCAAATTTCGGGAACTAAACTGGGCCTACAGATTTAATCTGCAATCTTACAGCTTACAGGGAGTGTCGGTAACTAATTTTTTTATAATTGTGTAAGAATCATAACTGCTGTGGAGATTTAATAATGTATGTAGTTTTGTTCGAATTTTTGACATGAGCTAATTAATAGTTTCCTTGTTAGAATTAAGTTGACTGTTGTGTATGATCTCTATTCGTGCATGGCGTTGGAGGATGAAGACTAAAAGCTTCTATCATGAATGAACATTAATATTTGAGGAGAAAAATTCGCTCCGGCGCCGGGGATCGAACCCGGGTCCTTGGTTCTACGTACCAAGCGCTCTGACCACTGAGCTACGCCGAATTCAATCCACAGCACCGGATCGAATCTTCCTCCTTCAATGTTTCCCTTTGTGGCCTGACTCCAAGTTAGGCATATATGTTGACGTATATGTCCAATGTCAACTGCCATTATACTAGGAGCGCACTCAGCTGAATGACGTGTTTGGCCGGGATTCCGCAGTTACGTGCACAGTAACATTGAAGGAGGAAAGTTCGATTCGGTGCTGTGGATTGAATTCGGGGTAGCTCAGTGGTCAGAGCGCTTGGTACGTAGAACCAAGGACCCGGGTTCGATCCCCAGCGCCGAAGCGTATTTTTCTCCTCAAATATTAATTGTCAATATTACAGATATTATTCTGTAGGACAAATTAATAAAAAAAATCTATAATATTAATATAATATGAATGAACATGTTTCAGACGTTGATTTAACGTCGCTTTTTTTAAATCTTCTGTAATGATGGATCCAAAAATCAGAACGAAAAAGAAAAAGATATCTTAGTCTAGGCATGTGTTAAGAATAATGCAATTTACAGCGTATCTAGGGAAAAATGGATAAGGGGGAACGGACACTGACCGGAAACAGATGTCACGGCATTGCAGCGTAAGACAGTGGACGATCTTTGAGAACAATAGAACTGATTCATACTGCGACCGTCTGGAAGGAGATTAGCGAAGTGAATGCAAACATCCATTAATGGATATGTAGCATAAGAAGACTTGAGTAGCCTCTGCTGTACAAACGAGTAGAAAATGAAGAATTACAGCCAACTATTTCAGTAGTAGTGGCTATTCACTTTCGTTCGGAACAAGTTTTACGCGCACGATGCCTTGCTTTTCAACTTGGTGACTCCAATTAACTTAATACTATTGATTTCAAGGACATTGATAATTTGTTGGTACCTATCAGAGTGCTGCATTGGAATTAAATGGCTCGCTTGAACTCGGTCGAGTGTCGCACCCTCGAGTGAGATATGATCGGTCGTTATACGCTCGTAATAAATAGAAGCACAGTACAAGGTCATCTCACCGACATGTCTTATCTTCTATTGAAGGCGACAGATAAGATACACATATGTTTTGCTCACACGGTAAAAATAAGGCTTTATTTTCTGCGTTAATGACAAATGTTTAATGGAACAGTCAATGGAACATACCAAAACAGGAACATGAAGTTATAAATAAAAAAGTATGAAAAACTTCGATATACAGTTATTATTGCTAATTAATAATTATTCAATACTTGATTTACCACATATATAATATGATAGGTCCATACATAGTGTTCCGCCTATATACTGCGACAATGTAGAAACGTTTTACAAAATATTATTGATATAGCAGTAGATTAATAATAATATTAGTACAGAGATAACGTCACAGAAAATATAATAAAACGAATAATCATGCTGCACAACTGTTACAGACACAAAGATTGATACACTAATTATTAGTGATTATTATTATTATTATTATTATTATTATTATTATTATGATTATTATTATTACTAGAAAACTTGATACAGTTCTTGCATTATAGTGATTGTATTCTCCGTTTATAATAATTACAATTACATCCAATAACATCTATCAGATGTGGCAAAAACAAAATCACTCCTGTGTTGAAAAAAAAAAACCTACAACATTTATATTACATTTTAAAGCAAGTTTTGTAGTTGTACTATGGAGAGGTTAGTTAAACACTGCAAAGTTTTGAAATGATAAACATCTATGATGTTACTACACAGTTCATCACTGTAACAAGAACGAATGTCTAACGCTCGGCTTAAACCGTTCGAGGATTTATCGCTCGTGACAATTTTACCCATCATGTATGTGCGCTACCTATCGGATTATGCTATGAACTACTTGGCGCTCGAGCGAAAACGTCCGATGCAGACCTTTGGTACCTATATTCTTACTTTAGTCAAAATTTAATTCAATATTTTCGTAGCAATTAAAGCAGTTTCAAATTATTAGCGATTTCCTCTGAATTTTAGCCAAAATGTACATAACGCTAGAATCGTAATTTACTTATTGCACGGGACACGTAAATGGACATCAAACAATACATAAGTTATGTAATAACGCAATATTGCCTATCACGATTCTTTCTCTCCCCTTCGGAAATGATTGATGGGCTCTGTTACCATAGTCACCGGGTGGACGCTCTCTGTAGGCTATTTCATTTGTACGTACATGAATTGCATAATTAAACATAGAGAAGTTGACTTTTGCAGTACCGTGACTGTGCAGAAAAGTCACTAGAGTAATAATAATAATAATAATAATAATAATAATAATAATAATAATAATAATAATTGTGCTTACAGCCCCACGGACTTTTTATGCTTAGGCAGTAATGCAGCATTGCGATGGAAGTTCTTACAACTGAAAATGAACGAAAAGTTAATTTTATTTTCATTTTTCATATTTTTTTCCCACATAAATATACCATGAATTTTACACACGTGCCTCTGTTAATCATAATCAAAACTGTTTGCAGTATGTGTGACCTTTTTTTTTCAAAGAGAATAAGTGTATAAGTAAACAAACAATAATCATAAATGTACTATTATCACCACCACCACCACCACCACCATTATTATTATTATTTACGTCTTAGTGTAATTAACGTATTACGTTTACTATTATTGTGCTAGTTTTGTGAGTTCTTTTATGTGAAAGTTCTATATTCGAACAACACTAACAGGAAAAAAAAAATGAAAGAATTTTTTACGAGAACAGTACAATATAAGCGTAGATTCTTCATTTACTAAAAAGGCAGACTAAATTAATATAATTAACATACTTACTTACTTACTGGCTTTTAAGGAACCCGGAGGTTCATTGTCGCCCTCACATAAGCCCGCCATTGGTCCCTATCCTGAGCAAGATTAATCCATTCTCTACCATCATATCCCACCTCCCTCAAATCCATTTTAATATTATCTTCCCATCTACGTCTCGGCCTCCCTAAAGGTCTTTTTCCCTCCGGCCTCCCAACTAACACTCTACATGCATTTCTGGATTTGCCCATACGTGCTACATGCCCTGCCCATCTCAAACGTCTGGATTTAATGTTCCTAATTATGTCAGGTGAAGAATACAATACGTGCAGTTCTGCGTTGTGTAACTTTCTCCATTCTCCTGTAACTTCATCCCTCATAGCCCCAAATATTTTCCTAAGCACCTTATTCTCAAACACCCTTAACCTATGTTCCTCTCTCAAAGTGAGAGTCCAAGTTTCACAACCATAAAGAACAACCGGTAATATAACTGTTTTATAAATTCTAACTTTCAGGTTTTTTGACAGCAGACTGGAAGATAAAAGCTTCTCAACCGAATAATAACAGGCATTTCCCATATTTATTCTGTGTTTAATTTCCTCCCGAGTATAATTTATATTTGTTACTGTTCCTCCAAGATATTTGATCTTCTCCACCTCTTCAAAAGATAAATTTCCAATGTTTATATTTCCATTTCGTACAATATTCTGGTCACCGAGACATAATCATATACTTTGTCTTTCCGGGATTTACCTCAAAACCTATCTCTTTACTTGCTTCCAGTAAAATTCCCGTGTTTTGTCCAGCCGTTTGCGGATTTTCTCCTAACATATTCACGTCATCTGCATAGACAAGCAGCTGATGTAACCCATTGAATTCCAAACCCTGCCTGTTATCCTGGACTTTCCTAATGGCATACTCTAGAGCAAAGTTAAAAAGTAAAGGTGATAGTGCATCTCCTTGCTTTAGCCCACAGTGAATTGAATACAATTTACATAAATAAATAAATACAAAATAAGTACAAACTATAATAAAATAATAATACCTATAAGAGACAAATCTATACTAATAATAAATCTGTAGCCGAAATTTTTCTGGTAATTTTCGATTTTCCAAAAATAATTGGTCCTAACATATACAATTAACCACCCTGAAACCGAAAATCGCTTTTTTGACACTTTTGTTTGTATGTCTGTCTGTCTGTCTGTTTGTTACCTTTTCACGCGATAATGGCTGAACGGATTTCGATGAAAATTGGAATATAAATTAAGTTCGTTGTAACTTAGATTTTAGGCTATATGATATTCAAAATACATTATTTAAAAGGGGGGTTATAAGGGGGCCTGAATTAAATAAATCGAAATATCTCGCTTATTATTGATTTTTGAGAAAAATGTTACATAACATACGTTTCTTTAAAAATAATTTGCGATAAGTGTTATTCCTTGAAAAATTTTGATAGGACTGATATTTAATGAGATAAATGAATTTTAAAATTAAAATAACTGCCATCTAAGGCCGTGTAATGAATTAAAAAACAAATGACTTCGTCTATAAGGGGCCTTGGACAGCAACAATCGAAAGCTATGAAAGATAGCCTACAGATAATGTTTCTGTGTTTGTATGAAGTAATATCAGAAGCTAAATTAACCGATTTGTATAATTAATTATTAATTCACCATTGGAAAGTGTAGTTTCTCTAGATGGACATAATGCTGTAATGTTATTACAGTAACTTCTGATATAATATAATATAATATAATATAATATAATATAATATAATATTATATAATATAATTTAAGTTATTTGAAGGGTTCAGAACCATAGTGGGCCAAACGCCATTTACTGAATAAGTAGAAAAGAAGGGTTAAAATTATTACCATAATTCAATAGAAACAAATTGCAAGTAAAATAAAGTATACACATTAAATCTAAATGATGTCAATCTTCATTAAACTATGGTTGCATGTAATAACAATTAAGAAACATGTTAAAGGAATTGTCATTGCACCAAATGAGTGTCTCTGGACGGAAATGATTGCATTTTAATTATTTAAACACAATTTAAATTAAGTAACATATTAAACGATTTATCCTTCTATCAAACACGAATGTTCCCTGGATCAAATGTCCTATTTTAATTATGTAATTACTTTATATTTATTTCTAACGGGTGCAGCGGAGCGCACGGGTACGGCTAGTTTACAATAAAATAATAATATGTATAAGAGACAAATGTGGAAATAATAATGAAAACGGAACGGATATTCGACTTCGGTTGCCATGGAAATGCTTATGTTATATCCGATAACCCAACAATACGAACGAGTCCATTACTATACAAAAGGGTAGTCCGCATATATACATAATTTGCTTAATTAATCAGGGGTTACAATATATTTAAAAAATAATTTTATTCAATTGTGCTTTGAAATGTACGTCAAACAGACGCATGCACAATGCACGGGTAACTAGAGATATTAAATATAAGCTTGGCATCACTCACATACAGATGGATAAATAACAACAATAATCTGTAATACGGATAATAGGAGTTTAATTATTTCCTGTGCCAAACATTTTGTCAGAAGTCCTCTCACTTCTTTTACGCCTTTGACATCTGCTGGTGGTCCTTTTAGCTTTATTTCCTCTGCGAAGGATTTAACTATTCTAGCAAATTCATCACTTCGTGGCCAATGTAAATCCACAAACCTCTGATGCGACAAGACACATTATAACAATTCTTAACATCAAGGACGAAATCTTAGCTTATCACAGTATTCATGATTTATATTTTATAGAGTGGCTGTATCTCTCATGTTTCTTCAAGGTAAATAGTACATAACCAATGTTACCGATATCGAATTGTATTTAAATATTAAAATGGCACACAACTCTTACAGACGTCTTTTATGATGCAGAGAAATACTGCCAAGACAGTTGATAAAACAAACAAAACGCAATATTGTGTAGAGTATACTGATGTTTTTAGGCAAATACGTGAAGCAACAGAGTTTCTTAGCCTGATTTCACTGCGATTTTTGATCTGACTACTGCATCTCGTCCACTCTGGAATACATTATTATTTCTTTTTTCACTTTTCTTTTTCACAAATGTTAAAAATTTTCTCGGCTCAGTTCATTTCTGTAACGTTTCCAATACCACACTGGGTAACAATTATAAATATGGCTGCTGTTATAATATTGTTTGATATACTGACCTTCATACTCAGTAACTAAACAAAATCATAATAAAGGCCCATTCACAATGAAAATTAAACATAACTTTAACATAAACACAGAAGTTTGCGCCCAGGCTACCAAATGGGATCATTCACAATGATTCACATAAACACTGACATTAACATTACCGTAAGACGTTAACATGAAAGTTTGCAAACTCCAAACTTTCATACTTATGCTTTCGTGATTTGTAAACAGAACACAATCGTGGAGCGCTGAAGTATACGACAGAATATGAGGAAATGGCGTCGTTGTTATGTTTCCATGGTTACCAAGTATGTTTGCTGCTATGTTTATGTTCCCATCGTGAATGATGGTATGACTTCTTGATTTTACCGTAACGTTTATATTCTTAAGTTAACGCTTACGTTATGTTTAATTTTCATTGTGAATGAGCCTTTATACTTATAATGACAATAATAAATTACCATCACAATCATATTTAACATTAACACCGGAATTGAAATCATTATCACGATCCATCACATCAGAATCATGATCATTAATATCTCCATCACAATCATCATCATAATCTTTAACATCCCATCACAATCATCAACATCGTTAATATCACCATCACAATCATCATCATAATCATTAACATCACCTTCACAATCATCACAATCTTTAACATCACCTTCACAATCATCAAAATCGTTAACATCTCCAACAAAATCATCATCATCATCATCATAATCATTAACATCACCTTCACAATCATCATCATAATCATTAACATCACCTTCACAATCATCATAATCATTAACATCACCGTCACAATCATCATAATCTTTAAAATCACCTTCACAATCATCATAGCCTTTAACATCACCTTCACAATCATCAAAATCGTTAATATCTCCATCACAATCATCATCATAATCATTAACATCACCTTCACAATCATCATAATCATTAACATCACCTTCACAATCATCATAATCATTAACATCACCTTCACAATCATCATCATAATCTTTAACATCACCTTCACAATCATCAACATCGTTAATATCACCATCACAATTATCATCATAATCATTAACATCATCTTCACAATCATCATAAACTTTGACATCACCTTCACAATCATCATAAACTTTAACATCACCTTCACAATCATCAAAATCGTTAATATCTCCTTCACAATCATCAAAATTGTTAATATCTCCATCACAATCATCATCGTAATCATTAACATCGCCTTCACAATCATAATCACTAACATCACCATCACAATAATCATAATCTTTAAAATCACCATCACAATCATCAAAATCGTTAATATCTCCATCACAATCATCATCATAATCATTAACATCATCACAATCATCATAATCTTTAACATCACCTTCACAATCATCAAAATTGTTAATATCTCCATCACAATCATCATCATAATCATTAACATCGCCTTCACAATCATAATCACTAACATCACCATCACAATAATCATAATCTTTAAAATCACCATCACAATCATCAAAATCGTTAATACCTCCATCACAATCATCATAATCATTAACATCACCATCACAATCATCATAATCACTAACATCACCATCACAATCATCAAAATCGTTAATATCTGCATCACAATCATCATCATACTCATTAACATCATCACAATCATCATAATCTTTAACATCACCTTTACAATCATCAAAATCGTTAATACCTCCATCACAATCATCATCATAATCATTAACATCACCTTCACAATCATCATCATAATCATTAACATCACCTTCACAATCATCATAATCACTAACATCACCATCACAATCATCATAATCTTTAAAATCACCATCGCAATCATCATAATCATTAATATCTCCACAACAATCATCCTAATAGTTAACATTATCACAATCATCATAATCCTTACCATTGCCTTCACAATCATCTTCACAAACTATAACCATTAGTAACAAAATAATAATAATAATAATAATAATAATAACAATGATAATGTTACCACAACCGTTGCAATCACCATCAAGGTCATTATTATCACCTTGTTAATCATCATAATCATCTAAAATCATCTTCAGTTTCGGAGCTGCGTATTAGCCACATCATCAAGGAAGGTAGGGGAAAGGGGAACCTACCTCCACTGTCGGAGTAGATAGGCTCCCCTTACCTTGCCTGCATTGTTGATACCTAACTTTCTAACTCCACACATATTGCGGCACTAAAGTATTGCGCTCACACGATCGCTTTGAAGGGTTGTGCAGCCGGGAAGGAAGGAAGGAACGAATTATCATTATTTATCTTGTTATTTTATAAACTTTTTGATTGCGAGTCAATTACACTTTTCTTAGTAATTACACTTGTTAGTAGGACCTTTGTTTAAAATTACAATAAGAAACTGCGCGATATTTATAGTGGACGACTTTGCACGACATCAATACAGTATTAATTTCGGCCTATTATACTTTCATTCCATTAAGGTTACAACTTCGAAAAGCCTTCCTTCGTTTTCTTGCCGATGTGACTCAGAATCAGTATGATGCAGTCTTCATAAAAACAATGTAAAATATTGCACTGAAAAAAAGGAGCGGGTTTGCTCAGACGGTAGCGTTTGAGATTCACATGCGGGAGGTTCTGGGTTCAAACCCCGCGGCCGACCAATCTCACTGGGGGTTTTCATGGTTTCCCACAGTCATAAAGGCAAATTCCGGATTGGAAATTTACATACCATGATTAATCACCGCCTTAATCACCAATACCATAAGCATTAATCAAAATCTATAATGTTACATGTGCATAAGCCATCTACAACACACACTGTACCCAATAAAAATAGGAACACAATAATAGTAGAAACGGCCTACTGGTAAACCTACAGATCCTAAATACGCGATATGACCACAGATGTTAAAGCATGTATAAATAAACTCAACAAAAAGAGCGAGTTTTGGGCTGTATTCCATCCATTCTCAATAAAATGTGACATAAGCGAAGTTTTTAAGATCACATTCGCCATTTAAAAAATGAAAAGAGGGAGGTCATTAAAGTGATTATAAATCCTATGGACATCTACCCCTGAGAATACGTAAGGAGTTAAGCAGGTACAAAAATATAGACGATATAACTCCAAGGCTTGAACCACGTTTTATTAGGCCTATAGTGCTGCGAAGTGGGGCCACTGAAGATCACAAATATGTAAAAAAATAAAGTAGAAAAATAAAGACTATTATACAATAGTCAGGATAATGAATATAGTAGAAAAAAGGAAAAAGAAAAGAAAATGAAGAAAAAGGTACAGTCTTAGTAAACCAAAGAGAGAATATAAGAAAAAAAATTGAAAGAAAGTGTTGTAACCCAATTGTGTGGAGCAGTGTATATTAAGTTCGTTCAAAAGTTCCTTGACATGAATAGGATAACATCTAGTTAACATGAGAAGCGACGAAAAGCATTTGAAATGTGGATATGGAGAAGAATGGAACGTGTCAAGTGAACAGACAGAACAAGAAATGAAGCTGTTTTGGAAAGAGTGGGTGAAGAAAAAACAATGCTGAAACTGGTCAGGGAGAGAAAATAGAATTAGTTGAGTCACTGGCTGAGAAGAAACTGTCTACTGAAGGATGCGCTGGAAGGAATGGTGAACGGGAGAAAAGTTCGGGACAGAAGAAGATATCAGATGATAGAAAACATTAAGATGATACAAAGAGGAAGGTAGAAAATAGGAAAGATTGGAGAAGGCTGTGTTTGCAGTGAAATATCTGCCCTTGGGCAGAACACTATGAGTGAATGAATTACTTAACATTCAATCAAACAACCACAAATCAAATACTCATACCAAATAAAATGCATTATTTTGATAACAAACTGCTTTCTGCAGAAAGTTTAAGTTTGCGGTAATACTATTCTTTGGATTTGATGAAAAATTCCTATAATGCCGATTGATGACTCCATAATCAAGAAATTTGTTAACTTCTAGTAGGGATTCAAAACCAGATGATAATAATAATAATAATAATAATAATAATAATAACAATAATAATATTATTATTATAATAATTATAATATAATAATAATATTATATAATATTTTGGGTACTCTTCCAGAGTCCAGCCCTTTGGATGAACTTTTTCTCCTGTAATTTTTTTTTATCTCTATGTAAATGTTTATATTTAGTGTTTATATATGTGTAATTGTAAGAGTGAAAATATTGTTAATCCAATAATTTTTTATTTATTTTCTTTTCATAAGTGTATATTATTTTTGGGAGTGTTTTTGTAAGTAATTTTATGAGGTTGTTATTGATATGCTGATAAATTATTTGTAATGATAGAAATATAACTCAAT
Source organism: Periplaneta americana (assembly GCF_040183065.1). Lineage (NCBI taxonomy): Eukaryota > Metazoa > Arthropoda > Insecta > Blattodea > Blattidae > Periplaneta > Periplaneta americana. Next base: position 169,168,963 of record NC_091125.1, on the reverse strand, counting down.
TAAATAAAATAATATTATAGACATGTTATAAAAAATTACACAAATGAAGATCGACATATTGTTGTCATTATGATGTCACAGAATTTGCTTTTATTTGCTCTACCAATGACAGCAATCCTGCAGGTCTTGGCCTTCGTATAATACAATAATAATAATAATAATAATAATAATAATAATAATAATAATAATATTATTATTATTATTATTATTATTATTATTATTATTAATTCCATTATATTTACCATCAAAGGCAGAACCCTTTGGACCACTACAGTTCTATTCTTGTGCACATTTTCTAAACATTTAAGTTAAAGCCAACTCCATTACAGGAAAAATCGGCTCAGAGGATGGTGGGAGGTTAATACTCCCACTTTTACAAACAATCGACATAAATGGCAATAGGTGTATCAGCCGCCTTGACCCCCAAGGAAATGTCCCTGGTACTCATTTCTGTTAGACGCTGCGTAAACCCAGGAACATAGTGCTGCCGAAAAGATTAGATCAATGGAGAAAATCCATGATCCCATCGGGAATCCAGCCAGCGATCTTCCGGCTTTACAGCGTTACTGCTTTACCGTGACGATATTGTATTTAAAAGTTGTAGAATGTCCTTTGTATAGACCTAGAAACAAAAGTGGGCCACCTGAATTTTCCAAGTTACAGTTATAACATAGGCTACTGCGCATGCTCAGTAAATTATGAACATGTTTCTGAATGTTATTTAGCTATACGATGAGGTTTTTTAAAAATAATATACAAATCTACAAAATACAAACCCGTAGATCAGCGGTGGCGAATATGTAATCGTGCACCGAGCCACTGCAACCTGCAACGTGCATAGCACCTATGGAGGGAGGCGGATACCCGAAGGGGAAGTGAAGCAACTGTCTGACTTATTAACGGATTTTCATTTTCCTTACTTCAAGGACTTAAACACAATTTTATACAATACGAGGCTACAAACTAATGTTTAGTACGTGTAACGAAGAAAGAAATCAACAATAAATGAACAATATCACAACCTAAAATTAACTGTCTTCAGAATGTCTCTGCGACAAAGTTTCAAAATCAGGAATGATGTCACTTACTGCCAGTCGTAGTTGATCACGAAGGTATTTGTCTGTCAGTCGTGATCTAAATTTGGTTTTTACTATTTTAATTGTTGAAAATAATTTTTCACAAACGTAAGTTCTAGCGAACATGGCTTCAACAAAGCAAGCGAAAGAACGAAGCTTCGAATATTTATTTTTTGGCAAAGATTTGAAAAGTTCAACATGTGTCAAGTCCTTACATGTAGCTTTCATTTGACATCACATTGTAAATCAGTGAGTTCAAATTGAAGAGCTAACCGCATTATTCGTACATCGTACAGAGATGATGATGATAATGATGATGATGATAACAACAACAATAACATTTAACCTTTTAATATTTCATCAGTAACATGTAGTATAATGTCGTTTTCCTCGTAATACTTGTGAACAAATCATACATTTAATATTCTCATCACATTGACAGCAAAAAAATGCGTCCTCCCATCCTACTTGGAACTTTCGTACATGGTTTTGAGAGAAACATATCCCACTCGCAGGTTAGAGACAAATACAAATGGAACGGAGCTTGACTCCAGTGAGTGAGAGGGTAGGGATTGGCGGAGGTTAGAAGCAAGCGAAATGCACAGCTATCACTGCGAGCCGCAATGTCTCGTCAGTCACTTTCTCGCCATGGCTGCCGTAGATGCATTACGCTTGTCCTCTAATTAGGGGTATTCCCAATTCTTACCGCCTGATTACACTAAAGTTAGCTAAAAATCCAGGTTTCAAGAAGGCAATCCCACTCGTCCCTAGACCAGCCCCCTCCGTGCGTCGCCAGCCGGCCGGAGTTCGAGGAATGCTATGAAATGACGATCGGACGGACCGATGTTGATTCCTAACGTGGAGAAACCGGATAGATCCTAGAAAAACACCACTGCTTGTTCGCCACAGATATCACTATGTTTTATTTTATGAAAAACCCCAGGCCTCGAACCCGGACAGGCCGAATGTCTGATCACATCTGCATATCTTACTTGCATGCAACGGAAAAATACGACTATAGTCCCGATCACCTTACTTAATACCCTAAGGGTGAAACCTAATCATTCTTCCCCTATTACTACGTAATTATGCTAGTGGATTATAGTGATTTTCTAGCTCTCAGGTTGAATTTTCTTTCACCAACTTCGTTTCGAATTTCGAGTACTGACAAATACTGCAACTGGCGGTTATTTTCTAACTGTTATGTTGGCAGCAACAATTTCGGTTTGCAGTAATGGTAACTGATGAAAATGCAAGCAAGTAAATATATTTTTAGGTTAGGTCTCATGAATCGTTAACTATTTAGTCAAAGCAATGAATTTCATGTTGGCAGACAAAATGGATTTTAATATTAGATCATACTAATCCTAATTACCAACATAATATGCGAGAAGTCCAGGAGGAAAATATACTAATTATATCATAAATTGGCCTATTATTGAACTATTCAGGAAACACCTCGCAACATAAAGATGAGATGTGGTAAATAAGCAAGACATCGTTATTGTTAACACATTATTATTATTATTATTATTATTATTATTATTATTATTATAGTATTATTTTTATTATTATTACTATTATTATTACTATTATTATTATTATTACTATTATTATTATTATTATTATTATTATTATTATTATTATTATTATTATTTGGTGAAGTTCAAATATCTTGGAGCAACAGTAACAAATATAAATGATACTCGGGAGGAAATTAAACACAGAATAAATATGGGAAATGCCTGTTATTATTCGGTTGAGAAGCTTTTATCATCCAGTCTGCTGTCAAAAAATCTGAAAGTTGGAATTTATAAAACAATTATATTATCGGTTGTTCTTTATGGTTGTGAAACTTGGACTCTCACTTTGAGAGAGGAACATAGGTTAAGGGTATTTGAGAATAAGGTGCTTAGGAAAATATTTGGGGCTAAGAGGGATGAAGTTACAGGAGAGTGGAGAAAGTTACACAACACAGAACTGCACGCATTGTATTCTTCACCTGACATAATTAGGAACGTTAAATCCAGACGTTTGAGATGGGCAGGGCATATAGCACGTATGGGCGAATCCAGAAATGCATATAGAGCGTTAGTTGGGAGGCCGGAGGGAAAAAGACCTTTAGGGAGGCCGAGACATAGATGGGAAGATTATATTAAAATGGATTTGAGGATATGATGATAGAGAATGGATTAATCTTGCTCATAAAAGGGACCAATGGCGGGCTTATGTGAGGGCGGCAATGAACCTGCGGGTTCCTTAAAAGCCAGTAAGTAAGTATTATTATTATTATTATTATTATTATTATTATTATTATTATTATTATTAATATTTCAGTACGTAGCATTGTGATTTTTACCTTCTTTGTTGATATCTGGTATTAGTTGGCAACACTGAACAGACGTCCAAATTAGATTTTTAGGAAATACACTTACGTGATTCTCACTATATACTAGATCAGTAGTTAATCCTCGTACTGTGTTTGTGTAAATATTTTGGTTTCCTACACAGTTTTGTTTTGATTTACACCCAAGGTGCGGCTGCTTGGTGTAGGTGGGGTGTTTTCACTGCACCAAAATACAAATAACCCCCCAGGGCTCATTCTTGTCTGACTTACAATATTGACAGTTGCTCGAAGCGTCCCAGTTACGGCTTTCTTAAATATTGTTGTGCCAAATATACAGAACCTTAAAAAACTGAGGATAGGATCCTGTGCTCAGTTCAAACAATCGACGAACGCCTCGAGCGTTCGGAAATGTTGTCATGGTAACGGTTATCGCATGCTGCAGGCCTCATCCTGTCCGGCTCTAAAGTTCGTCATCTTTGGATGTCTGTTGGTTAAGACGCTTGGATCATTGAGTCTTCAAACTAAACTAAGTACATTTCCGAGGGAGTAAAATTTTAAACATAATGTTATAGGCCTACTCGTACTGTCAAGGAAGAGAAGTATAGCCGGGATCCCATGTCGTAGATTTGTGGCTTTAAAACAATTCTGTTTCTGAATGAAAAGACTGAGGGTACGAATATGAACCACTTACTCGTGAGGTTCATAGAAGTTAAGGGAAGACTCTACTGAAAATCATGAAAATTTTTCCAAATTTTTTTTAGTTATTTCACTTATTCAGAATTTATATTTTCTTACCCCAAATGGATTCAGCTCAATTCTGATTACAAATACTCGTATGTTCACACTTTTTAAATTCAGGCTGGAAGGGGGCGTGGAATTTAAAGAGCTGTCCAAATTGTTTTTCATCGAAGAATTCTTTTTTAAAATTTCTGATTACAAATCTAGTAACTTTTTGTTGGCTCCCTGAAGTTACTAGATGAATGTAGCGGAGGAGAATATTAATTTACATAAATATTCATTTTATTTTCAAATCTATTTTTCTGTGTTCATTTTTGTTGATTCGACACCAACTTTCTTATGCCAAATATTAATCAATCTGGATGAAATTTTTCCTGCAAGTATTTATGAGGTAGCTGCATGTTTCTATGCATTTATTTTATGAGAAATGCTGCTAGTTTATTTTATTAATATTTTTATTAAGAAAAATATTAATAAAATAAACTAGCAGCATTAAGAAAAATATGAATAAAATAAACTAGCAGCATTTCTCACAAAATAAATTCATAGAAACATGCAGCTACCTCATAAATACTTGCAGTAAAAATTTCATCCAGATTGATTAATATTTGGCATAAGAAAGTTGGGGTGGCCGGGTACCTCTGTTGGTAGAGCAGCTGGCTACGGACTGGAAGGTCCGGGGATTTTTTCTCGTTGCCAAACTTTCAGAACGGCCCCGAGGTTCACTCAGCCTCCTATAAAATTGAGTACCGAGTCTTTCCCGGGGGTAAAAGGCGGTCAGAGCGTGGTGCCGACCACACCACCTCATTTTAGTGCCGAGGTCATGGAAAGCATGGGGCTCTACCTCCATGCCCCCCCAAGAGCCTTCATGGCATGTTACGGGGATACCTTTACCTTTACCTTTTATAAGACAGTTGGTGTTGAATCAACAAAAATGAACACAGAAAAATAGATTTGAAAATAAAATGAATATTTATGTAAATTAATATTCTCCTCCACTATATTCATCTAGTAACTTCAGGGAGCCAACAAAAAGTTACTAGATTTGTAATCAGAAATTTTAAAAAAGAATTCTTCGATGTATAAAAGTATAAACATACGAGTATTTGTAATGAGAATTGAGCTGAATCCATTTGGGTATGAAAATATAAATTCTGAATAAGTGAAATAGCTAAAAAAAATTTGGAAGAATTTTCATGATTTTCAGTGGAGTCTTCCCTTAATGACCAGGTCTGCCATCTTCTTTATTCTGAATAAGTGAAATAGCTAAAAAAAAAATTTGGAACAATTTTCATGATTTTCAGTGGAGTCTTCCCTTAATGACCAGGTCTGCCATCTTCTTTATTCTGAATAAGTGAAATAGCTAAAAAAAATTTGGAACAATTTTCATGATTTTCAGTGGAGTCTTCCCTTAATGACCAGGTCTGCCATCTTCTTTATTCTGAATAAGTGAAATAGCTAAAAAAAAATTTGGAACAATTTTCATGATTTTCAGTGGAGTCTTCCCTTAATGACCAGGTCTGCCATCTTCTTTATTCTGAATAAGTGAAATAGCTAAAAAAAATTTGGAACAATTTTCATGATTTTCAGTGGAGTCTTCCCTTAATGACCAGGTCTGTCATCTTCTTTATTCTGAATAAGTGAAATAGCTAAAAAAAATTTGGAAGAATTTTCATGATTTTCAGTGGAGTCTTCCCTTAATGACCAGGTCTGCCATCTTCTTTATTCTGAATAAGTGAAATAGCTAAAAAAAAATTTGGAACAATTTTCATGATTTTCAGTGGAGTCTTCCCTTAATGACCAGGTCTGCCATCTTCTTTATTCTGAATAAGTGAAATAGCTAAAAAAATTTGGAACAATTTTCATGATTTTCAGTGGAGTCTTTCCTTAATGACCAGGTCTGCCATCTTCTTTATGAATTCTAGTTGGCAGAGCTAGTCAACAATCCAACTCACCTGGCTGAGAATCCGAGAAGAATTATTCCATCCAATAAAACCTATCCACCGTAAAATTAGAAAAAAAAAACATATATGATTAAGAATGTGTTTTTAACGTGTGCAAACTCCGAACACACAATTCCTTTCCGTTCGCGATTCCTCATACGTAAATTGCAGTGCAATCATGCCATTTCCCGAATTCCATTAGCACTACTTCACATATACTTCCAACCATTACCATTATGTAAAAGTCATCAAGTCTCTAGAAAGGTATAATGTAAGTACTTTAATTCAATGCGCACGATTTTCCTCCTACATTCACGCGTAAGTGAAACGGATTTAGAATTTGGAAGTAGCGGACATCGATCTGCCCACGAATGTGTAGCGCACGCAACAGTTCGTTGTCATAATTACGACCCGGATTTTGTATACTTTCAGGAACTCCAATTTAATCATTCTCGTCGATCGGAACGACCTTCCACATGCATATTGTATCAGCTAGTGTAGAGATGGTTCTACTTGAAGCACAGAAATAGAAAGAAGCCTCAGTTTTCTGAAGTATAATTACTGTCTCCAAACCTTCAATTTTTTAAAATGAAGTTTCTTCCACAGAGGGAAGCGCCATCCTAATTAATAACAATAGGGAACAAATTTTTTCTTGCATTGATACCAACACTTGTCCTAACCTAATCTGAGTGTGCTGATTTCAAATCTGATGTTAGTTTTTCTGTGTAGGCTACAGATTTTTCGCAATTCAAAGTTTTAATTTGTTACCCTAATGTTAGTTCTTCTTCTTCTTCTTCTTCTTCTTCTTCTTTCCCTTAGTTTAACCTCTCCCTTGCAGGTTCATTTACACGATCCACGCCACCCGGGCCTTACCGAGCCGCGACCTGTCGGGAGAGGAATTAAGCTATGGATCACATGCATACTTTTTTGACCACACAAGGACATGGAGGGCCTCCCCGGATGAGGGATCAGCTCTATGCCAGGGCCACCTCCGATACAACACAAACATTTAAAACATTACACATCATTCACTCACACATATATCAAAGGATTAAGGGAAGGATCGCCGTCCATGGCCGGACTTTCAAGAGGTACAATCCCGGCATTTGCCTGGAAATAACTGAGGAAACCATGAAAAACCTTAGTTAGGATTGCCGGCCCCTGGGATCGAACCCCGGACCTCCCGAATGTAAGGCCAGCCCTCTACCAATCTTTGTTCTTCAAAATGCAATTCAATAATTTAAAGTTGGATGCCAACTTAATTACCATCTTGGCGAAGATATTCATGTATTCATAAGAACGTGTAGATACATCAAAATGTGTATTACAATTTGAAAATACGGCAAAATATATTAAATAATCTGGTGTATTAAACATATAAAATATGACTACTGTATGTATAAAGTTCAAGTTTTTCGTTGAAAATAGCATTTATGTCTACATTTAGACGGTAGGTAATGTAAGAAAATGTATATGGCTGGCATGAAAAGTTCAAATAAGGTTTTATTTAGACAAGAATTTGCGCTTGTAGTTCTTGCGCTTGAGCATTTGCTCAGAACAATGAAGGTTGAACTTTTAAAAATTTATTATGGGAAAACTCGAGGTATGGGGAGCATGGTGACCATGACGTAGGACCTCCTCTTCAGATCCACCTCTTAGAATAACTCTCAATCACGGACAACGCTTTTAAGGACATGTAACATCGAAATGAAACGCCGCAATCTTGTTCCATTTTACAGCTTTTAGCACTTTCTTGAGCTTGAAACGAACTCACCCGAGCACACTGTATATTTCACCAACTATGCAAAACGTTCAAGCTCTACGTCTTCAGAACAATCCAACATTCATTTCTTTCCACATTTAGAAAGATATATCTGGTTAGTACAAAAGAAATAGAGGTAAAGTTGAAGATTGTGTGAAGTAAAAAAAGGTAAAGGTATCCCCGTAGCATGCCATGAAGTCACTTGGGGGGCATGGAGGTAGAGCCGCATGCTTTCCATGACCTCGGCACTAGAATGAGGTGGTGTGGTCGGCACCACGCTCTGACAGCCTTTTACCTCCGGGAAAGACCCGGTACTCAATTTTATAGGAGGCTGAGTGAACCTCGGGGCCGTTCTGAAAGTTTGGCAACGAGAAAAAATCCTGTCACCACCTGGGATCGAACCCCGCTGCTCTACCAACTGAGCTACCCGGCCGCAGATTGTATGAAGTACTGTGCTCAATTTGCGGCGTAAAATAACTTGCTACATTCGATCCGATTTTATTGGTCATCATTTATGAAGTAACCTTTGCATGCGTTAAGTAATAATTTCTTTTTTCAGTCCATGTGATTTAGCTAGTTGTCAAACGCCGGAGTAATTACATCCGTTGTAATCTGGGTGCAAACAGCTTTATATATCATTTGCATAACTTTGTCTGTGACAGAATGTCACTTTTCTTATGCCCACTTTGAGCAATAGAATTAATTTTATTGTGCAAATCGCAATTACTGCTTATAAAAAAAGAAATTAATATCCATAGTGCTGAAACGTCCGCCATCTAGTAGTCAATGCGTAAGTACTAGAAGGGATAGAGACTCTGCACTGCTAGTACTCCGAGGAGCCAGGTGTTATTAGTAAACTTTATCTTCAACCGGATTTCGCCACCTATCGTGTCTGCATTCCAAACCCTAGACAACTAAACATTTTTTGGGTACAACTGGGAATCGAATCCGACACATCTTGGTTCACCACTTCAAGCTGGGGAAGCTCTGTAAATTGAAAATAATAGGTAAGTAAACGTGAGGAATATTATAATCAAAGCTCGAAACTTGGGGACTTGTGTCTTTGCACGTGACTAAGCGACCGGACTTCAATGTCAACAAACTCCCGCTTCCAGCACGGAGGTACTGTCAGGTCTGCTACAAAAGTGGTTTCTGGCTGCAACAACATATTGATAATATTATGGTGGGTTGAAACACGTAATTTCATAGCATATATATAATAAAATCAAATTTACTGTTCTGCTGTGTACATTTTATTACAGTGTATGACTATCTACATTCGAAGATTTTTCGGTAGCAGACTTAAAATACTGAATGTTTTCACTGTTACTGTTTTATGTTCGATTTTCAGCAGTTGCTAGCTGATCTCGTATCTGAGAAAGATAAGTATATCCTAAATTTTTCTCGAAAATAGTTTTCAATTAGTGTGTCACTACTAGGGCAAGCCCCTCTACGTCTCGATCCATGGCTATGGACAGATTTTTCTACAATTTGAGGGACTACAATGCCTTTCAATGAATTTCGTTTCCAGCCTCTAGTTTGTGTGTGGCACAACTTACAAAATATAAACTCTCCATTCGAAAAAAAAATAATGTATCTCCTCCGAATTCTCCACGAAATTCTGTATCTTAAATTTAAAACAAAATGTATTTTCAAACTTCTATAATACCCATTCGAAATAACACGTATTTTCTATTTCCTCAAACAGACCGTTTACCTTTAATTCTCTGAATGTCATTGGCTTCGACATAACAGTTCTTCGTCCGTCTTCCTGTCATTAGTTGTGACCACTTTCTTAGTACACACGACTGTCCCTGAGCACTTGCAGCGTGAGCTTTGTGTACGTTGTACCTGTAACCTTACTCAAGCACACGACACAAGTCCCCAAGTTCCGAGCTTTGGTTATAATGGTTGATGCGCTGTTTAATCACACAAAGTCAGTAAAAGTGGTAATGTCACGTGACCAGGTATGCGCAGGAGCAGCCTAAACAGGATGACCTGTTTTTGTGACGGTTACTGTAATGTAAAAGCAATGAGAATAAACCAAGGGGTCATTAGTGGGAAAAAAACTAGTGAGACACTTAAACGCCTCCTTACAAGGACCGAGGAAGTTGGCCCAGTAGCGTTTGAGACTTGCATTCGGGAACCCCGGGTTTCAACCCCGTGGCCGACTAATCTCAGGACGAGGCCTCCCAATTATGTCCAAACGTAAGCAGTATGGGGAGTCGCACCCAACACCCACGTGAATGACAACGTTAGTGGTGATGGCTTAGATTCGAACTGGAACCCCCATCTAATAAATATTTCGGAATATGTATGGTAAGACTTTCCTGTGTTAAATTTCGACTTACCTCGTTTACATGTTTCGACCTATATATGGGTCATCTTCAGAACTGGTCATTGTTGGTCTTGGCGCCACTTGTTCTGTTTCCTGTGAGGATGTGTTCCTGTGGTATAGTGTAGAGTCAAAGACTATGTGTGTTTTGAAGTTGAGTTGTGTGTTGAGAATTTCGTTGGGGTGTGTGTTGTGTGTTTTCACACTAACATACGAAAACAAAAACACACACAAAATTGCAACCTCATTCAAGAAATTAAATTAAAACATCGCATACAGAACAAATAATACTCTACAAAAACATCTCAACACACAAACAACACAAACAAACAAATACAACCACACAGGCGTATACAACTCAAATGTAACACCTGCAACAACTTCTACATAGGACAGACAGGCAGATCGTTTCAAACAAAGAACACATCACAGCCATAACAAAATTACAAAACACCTCCACATATGCAGAACACATCACAAATGCTAACCACACCCACAGAGACATCAACACAGACATGGAAATACTGCACATCCAACCAAAAAGCCAGAAACTAAACACACTAGAACAATATGAAATATACAGACACACAAAAACACACCCCAATGATATTCTCAACACACAACTCAATTTCAAAACACATACACTCTTTGACTCTACACTACGAACGCACCCACACAGGAAACAAGAGGCGCCAAGACCAACAACGACCAGTTCTGAAGATGACCGAAAATAGGTCGAAACATGTAAACGAGGTACGTTGAAATTTAACACAGGAAAGTCTTACCATACATATTCCGAAGTGATACAGTGTTAAAAGTTGTGTAATCAAAATGTACTAATAAATATGTCGAAGACGTGTATTAAGATCAAGAGGCTATAAGCTGAACACTTAATAATAATAAAAAGTCTAAATGTGTTAAGATGGAGAGTGATTAATTTCTTTTAGGACTCGCCCCAACATTTGTCTTCGTACCTTAGGAAGGCCACGGAAAAAACAGGCAGAGTTAGTGTCTGAAATTAGACCAGAAAACTATCTGTGTTATAAGTAATGTGGACGAAGTTCTGGGTGGCCTTTGTACCGTCCACTTTCTATTATGAGTCACGTGCAGATGGCTCTGTCGTCTGATAGTCTGGTATTTAACAAGTGGAGAAAGTGTCAAAATTTGTCTATTAGCTATCACCAATGTCGTATTAGAAACAGCGAATTTCATTTTAAACATTAAAAATAATAATTAAACTCTACAACATTAGCAGAATTTCCAAAAGATTTCCTAGACATATACTCGTATGTACGCATTGGAAACTAATATCATGGAAGAACCAGACCTTGGGGATTGCCATGGTTACTTGTTCCGTGGAAACTTCCGCATGTGGTGTTAATCTTCATGTAGAGATAGGTTTGGAAGTAAATACCGAAAAGTATATGATTATGTCTCGTGACGAAAATATTGTACGAAATGGAAATAAAAAAATTGGAAATTTATCTTGTGAAGAGGTGGAGAAGTTCAAATATCTTGGAGCAACAGTAACAGATATAAATGATACTCGGGAGGAAATTAAACTCAGAATAAATATGGGAAATGCCTGGGAAGCTTTTGTCAACCAGTCTGCTGTCAAAAAATCTGGAAGTTAGAATTTATAAAACAGTTATATTACCTGTGTTCTGTATGGTTGTGAAACTTGGACTCTCACTTTGAGAGAGGAACATAGGTTAAGGGTGTTTGAGAATAAGGTGCTTAGGAAAATATTTGGGGCTAAGAGGGATGAAGTTGTAGGAGAATGGAGAAAGTTACACAACACAGAACTGCACGCATTGTATTCTTCACCTGACATAATTAGGAACATAAAATCCAGACGTTTGAGATGGGCAGGACATGTAGCACGTATGGGCGAATCCAGAAATGCATATAGAGTGTTAGTTGGGAGGCCGGAGGGGAAAAAGACCTTTAGGAAGGCCGAGACGTAGATGGGAAGATAATATTAAAATGGATTTGAGGGAGGTGGGATATGATGATAGAGACTGGATTAATCTTGCTCAGAACAGGGACCAATGGCGGGCTTATGTGAGGGCGGCAATGAACCTCCGGGTTCCTTAAAAGCCAGTAAGTAAGTAACTAGGAAGACGATTGCTTTCTGCATAGGGGAAAGGGTAATACCACAGTAAAGTATATACAGTCACGGAGCTTGAGTTGTTGTGGGTACTAGGAACAATAGACTGTGCAGGTACTTTTCGCATTGCCTGTGTTGAGGCGATAGTAGCGATCATAGTGGTTAGCAATTATCTATGGATGCATATTCCCTATGTATTGAGCTTCGTGACTGTATATACTAGACTGTGGTCATGGATTACTGAGAAATTCGGCAACAATGACAAAGAAGACTGAAGTACCTTATGGACCCAAACATTGACCTTTTCTGCCACTTCTTCCAAATTGACTATCCGGAATGTAAATCCAGATCTACGACATGGAAAACAGACATTAAACGGTCGTCTAACGATGCGATAATGTTATTACGTAGGATATCTCAGAATTTTTTACTTGGTTATTTAACGACGCTGCATCAACTAAAGTGTTATTTAGCATCGATAGAATTGGTGACAGCGAGATGGTATTTGGCGAGATGAAGCCGAGGATTCGCGAGAGATTATCTGACATTTCCTTTACGGTTGGGAAAAACCCAGGAAAAAACACAACCAGGGAATCAGTCCAAGCAGGAATCGAACCCCTTCCTAACGCAGCTCCGCATCAAAAGGCAAATGTGCTACCGCTTGAGCCTCGCCGGTAGTTTCGTAGTTTCAGAATGTTAAGTCGAAAGAAGTCCATAAAATTATGGACAGAAAAACTAGAAAATGAAGCGTTATCAACATACACGTACACACGGTTACACTGATTGCTATATTGAATCTATATACGCGTGTGTGCACCAGCGAAACGCTAGGGCAAATGAAAAATTGGTCCACGACTGAATATAAATAAAAAAACGAGCGTTTTGGAGTTTTAGGGGAAATTGCAAAAGATTACTTTATTTTTTGTCACTGAATTTGGAGTAATTACTAATCGATAGTAGCAAAAAAAGAGGATAACAGAATCCAATGAATACAGAGATTTTTTAAACAAGTATAAATAGCTCTTTTACCGAATTGTACTGCTCTCGCACCATCTATTAATAAAACATCCTTAACTCTGACACAACAGTACACGGCTCAATTATGTAATGCACGTCCGTGTCTGCAGGGATGCGAAACAAAGACTGAACTGCACAAAAAAGGAATACCTAAACACATTTCTACATGTTTATGAGATAGTTATAAACTCTAACATTTCACAGAAATTGGAGAATTTTTAGTATGTCCAACTATATGTATACCTTGCTTACTTCTTTATCATAATTCTAGTTTAGATGTTCTTTGGATGTAATGTCCTCCTTTTCTTGTATTTTTTTTTTTTCATTTAATGGGATCATTTGACTTCACGGCTATGAAACTAGGATTAAATTAGTTTCTTTAATTAATTAATAAGAGAACAAACAAAATGAAATGGCTATTTTAATAGAATCTTTATTTCTAATAGAATATAACATTTTCAAGATGGAAGTACCATAGACAAGATAGAACTTTTCAATGTACGATTGCAATGGGTAGGATAAGATAGGATAGGATCTTTCCGAAAGATTAAAATGGATAGGACACAAACTTCGAACTTCAAACACTATGATTGCAATTGATAGGATATGATAGGATAGAATCTTTCCGAAACATGATTACAATGGATAGAACGCAAACTTCAAACTTCAAACACTATTATTGCAATGGATAGGATAACATAGGACAGAATCTTTCCGAAACATGATTACAATGGATAGAACGCAAAATTCGAACTTCAAACACTATAATTGCAATGGATAGGATAACATAGACTAGAATCTTTCCGAAACGTGACTACAATGGATAGAACGCAAACTTCGAACACTATGACTGCAATGGATAGGATAACTTAGGATAGGATATTTCCGAAACATGATTAGAATGGATAGAATGCAAACTTCGAACACTATGACTGCAATGGATAGGATAACTTAGGATAGGATATTTCCGAAACATGATTAGAATGGATAGAATGCAAACTTCGAACACTATGACTGCAATGGATAGGATAACTTAGGATAGGATATTTCCGAAACATGATTAGAATGCAAACTTCGAACACTATGACTGCAATGGATAGGACAACATAGGATAAGATCTTTCCGAAACATGATTAGAATGGATAGAACGCAAACTTCGAACACTATGACTGCAATGGATAGGACAACATAGGATAAGATCTTTCCGAAACATGATTACAATGGATAGAACGCAAACTTTAAACACTATGATTGGAATGGATTAAAGGATCTTTTCAAAGTATTATTGCATCATGTACGGTATAAACTTTAAAAGTATTATTACAATAAATAGTGTGCGACTTTTCCTACAACAGAGATGACAATACTTTTTCAAAGTATTATTACAACAGATAGAATCGAAACTTTTCAAAGTATAATAATAGATAGGATATATCTTTTCACATTATCACTACAATAGGTATGACAGAACCTTTGAGAGTATGATTACTAAAGTTACGATAGAATCTTTATAAAGTATGATTACAATAGACAGGATAGAACCTTTTGAAAATACAATTACAACAGATATGATAAAACATATTCAAAGTATAAATACAATAGGTTTCCACAACATTATTAATAACGAATATGATGCAAGCTTTTCAAATTATGATTACAATATCTGTAACACTGACCCCCCAAGCACGAAAATTTGCATTTTGGGTGCAAACTCAATATTTTAAATATGTACTATGTAATTTGTAATTTAAATTTCAAATTTCAATAAATTCCTATAGGACTTTTTCAATGTCTGGATAGGGCCTTTTCAAATTGTGTTTGCTATAGTTAGAATAAGGCCTTTTCAAATCATTATTACAAAAATAGGATAAGATAATTTCAAAATATTATTACCAGAGGTAGACATAAACTATTTTAAGTATGATAAAAATAGACATTTTCAAAGTATGAAATACTGTATATAGGGTAGAACCTTAAAAAACCGTGATTAAAATATATAGGATAGAAGTTTTTCAAATAATGAATACGACAGATAGGATAGGAACCTTTTGAAAGCATGATTTAAATGGGCTAGAACCTTTTCAATTTAGGATTACAATATATAAGAGAGAACCTTTGAGAAGTGTGATAACAATAGGTAGGATGGAACCTTGTATTAGACTATATAGGATAGGATCTTTACAATATATGATTATGATAGATAGTATATTATCTCTTCGAAATATAGTTACAATATATTTATAAAATGAAGCATAAGTAGCCCGCTATATTCGTGGCCATAAGCCCTGCGAAATTTAGCATTATCGGTAACTCGGAAATATCCAGCATTAATATTACGTCCATAATATTTAAATTTCTCACTAGAACAGCGCTAAAACTGTAGAGCTTTATCCACCAAAAGGAATCAGGTAACTATAACTTATTTATAAGTCCACCGAATTAAGTCCACGGATATCTCTGGTGGCTGGGTACTTGATCTGACAAACTTAGATCATACAGACATTGGACACATCACTGTCTATTCACAGTACGACTTGGCTGTATATTTGTTGTTGTTTTCTAATGCCAGGCGTTTGACAATAAAGTCATTTGACTTCTTACACTCCAATATTTTTCAAAGATATTATCACAGTCTAGTATATACAGTCGCGAAACTCAATACGTAGTAAATATGCAAACATTAGATAGTTGCTCATCGCTAGGATCGCTAATATCGCCTCATTATAGGCAATGCAGTCTATTGTTTCTAGCACCCTCAAAACACAAGCTTCGTGACTGTATATAGTAGACTGTGATATTATCATGGCCAGCCACTGGAGCACAGATTTTGAGGTGTTCCGAATCCATTTCTTGGAGTTGCACAATGGGCAGTTAGGGGACTGATATATTCCAATTCTATGCAGGTGTTTGGCCATACAATCATGGCCTGTTGCCAATCTAAATGCAGCTATAGACGATTTTCGTGGTAAATCGGGAATTAACTGTGGATTATGATGCAGAGTGTTCCATTTTTTTCCCTTGAGCTTGTGTTATCAAATTTTGTTTGTTGAAGTCTAAGTATATAGATTTAATAAATCTTTTCACAGAGTCATACATAGGTTTAGTAACAGATCTGTAAGTAGCAGTGCTGCCCTTCTTTGCTAAAGCATCCATATTATCGTTTCCCAGGATTCCCCAATGGGATGGTATCCATTGGAATACAATTCTTTTATTGAGTGATATTAATTGAGAGAGCATTTTAGTTATTTCCGCTGTGGCTGTAAATTTGGTTTTAGGAATAATAGAGAGTAGAGAAATTGTGGAAATAGAAACAGGAGTATCTGATAAAAATACATCTAATACAGTTTATGTCCACTAAAAAATTGTAGTACCACTCAACCGGATTTGAACCAGGGTGCCTCAGGTGGTAAGTCGAGAGTCTGTTACATCATCTAAAAGTGCAATCGTGATCAGACGTAGGCAGTTTAGTGAATCTCAAATGCAGAGTTTAAATATTTGATTAGTTTTTAGTTACCGCAATCCCAAGATTGCTTCACCACAAAGGCAGGCAGACACAGACCACGAGTAAACACACATCATAAGCCATAGGAAATATGGTGTTCAGAATGCCTAAAATAGACCAGACACATTACTACTTAAAAGAGAGTATTGATTTCTCGTGATTACTGTATTTTCCTGAAATGGTACGGAGAGTAGAAGTAGGTTAAAGCTTAAGAATTCGAAGCCTTCTCGTTGTGGAGTTTTATTAGACCTCATGCCCTTTCAGAGGTACGATAGGCTACAGTAAGTTCTACTAGTGACTGTTCTCAATGACAAGCAGATAAGTATAATGTTTGACAGTAATTTTGCGATCCTTCATCGCGGAACAAATGGAATTTATTAACCGTGTTCAATGTACGATGGAGTGTTTTAGCTTACAAGTATGAGGCGTAGAAGAGAAAAGCAAATATAGGGTAACGATATGCCAGAGAACTTGTAATTATGGACATTTGGTCTATTTATTGTCTGTCAATTTACCTACTTATTCGTACGTAAATCCCTACTCAAGTACCTAACTACTTATCTACTTACCTACCAGCCTATTTACGTACCCTCTATTCATCCATCCATCCATCCATCCACCTAGCTACCTACCTATCCATCCATCCATGTACCTATCAAACCACCTACCCATCTATCTAACCACTTAACTACAAATCCACCTACAGAGGTTATCTACAATCAGTGTCCTGCCTATCAACTCAACTAAACTCACTCACCTACCCACCTATACATTTAGCAACATGAGCCGTTCAGAGCAAAAGTGGTGTAAGTCAAAATTGGTTACTGAGGTTGAAAGTAAAAGTTCTGCAAAATACAGCGCAAAGTAGCAATTAATATGTCCTTCTTGCTATCCACTGACTACTAATAGTTTAAATAAATTGAATATTAATTGCTGCTTTGCGCGGTATTTTACAGAATGTTTACTTTAACCCTCATTAACCATTTTTGACTTACACCACTTCTGCTCTGAACGGCTCATATCTACCTATCAACTCATAGTAATCAACCGAGTTGTTCAGTTGTCTACTAACCTACCCATCTATAGTGCATTTATCAACACATATACTTATCAGCTCATAGTAATCAACCTAGTTGTTCAGTTGTCTACTAACTTACTCATCTATAGTGCATTTATCAACACATATACTTATCAGCTCATAGTAATCAACCTAGTTGTTCAGTTGTCTACTAACCTACCCATCTATAATGCATTTATCAACACATATACTTATCAACTCATAGTAATCAACAGAGTTGTTCAGTTGTCTACTAACCTACCCATCTATAGTGTATTTATCAACACATACTTATCAGCTCATAGTAATCAACCTAGTTGTTCAGTTGTCTACTAACCTACCCATCTATAGTGCATTTATCAACACATCTACCTATCAACTCATAGTAATCAACCGAGTTGTTCAGTTGTCTACTAACCTACCCATCTATAGTGCATTTATCAACACATCTACTTATCAACTCATAGTAATCAACCGAGTTGTTCAGTTGTCTACTAACCTACCCATCTATAGTGCATTTATCAACACATATACTTATCAACTCATAGTAATCAACTCACTTGTCCATTTATTAAGCCCACCTAACAATCTCTTCATTTATGTGCCCATTTATTCATCTATTCACAAATTAACCATCTATTTATCAATGAATTTGTACATCGATCAATCAGTCTGTTTATCCACATATTCATCTATCTCCATACATCTAGTAATAGTAATAGCAGTAGTAATAGCGCACTTTTTGTCTGACAGTCTTGCAGAATCTGTTGACGAAGAGTTCCTTCATTATCCACAGAAGTCGAATACACTGACGACTTTAAATGCTCCCGCAGAAAGAAGTAACAGCGAATTGAGAGCAGGTGAGCGTGGAAGCCAAGCATGTTCGTATCTCGATCAGACGACGAGCTGCGGCCTGAATTCAGGCAGAAGGTGGAAATTTTGAGCAGTTCATCAAAGTGAATTCAAACAGAATGCATCACAATGATTCCATACGATGAAAAGAGTAATGGAACGGAGAAAAATTCTCTCCGGCGCCGGGATTTGAACCCGGATTTTCAGGTCTACGTGCTGATGCTTTATCCACTAAGCACGTAGAGCTGAAAACCCGGGTTCAAATCCCGGCGCCGGAGAGAATTTTTCTCCGTTCCATTACTCTTTCATCGTATGATGACGCAGAATATCTGCATGGAAATATCATATGTACTTCGGGACATGAAATAACATGTACAATAATTCCAGCAAACAAACGTACTGGAGTGTACTACGCTCATACTTGCAAGCCCTGCTCAGAAACCAAGCATTTCCGGACCCATGTTGATGTAACCATTTTTTCTTCTATACATACGAGAAATTCATACCTGAAATTATGCTCACTTTTTTCGTTACACCCTGTATATAAAATTGTTCAGAAATGAATGCTCTTTGATATAAACAAACAAAAAATAGCAAATTATCTTCTTGTTAACGACTAACTCCACTTGAAGAAGAAACTTACCTCCTCGGTGTTATGCAAATTTCGCTTCCTGGGCTCTTGATGCGCTGTCCAGTCATGACTTGATGCGGGTGACTTGCCCTGGTCGCCGTATCCGCCCCTCCCCCAGCCGTTTCGTGGCCATGCCCTTGCCAGACAGCTGGGGCCACGTTTAATTAATTAAGATTAACAAGAGAGCGTGCAAGGGTTCACGTGAACCATATGAATTCTAAGCCGGAAGGACACTGCTCTCACTTCAGTCTACAGCCAACAAGTGAACGGACTTCTTAAGGCTGGTTCACAATAAACCGGAACGAGAACCAGAGTGAAAACGAGAAGCAAAGAACGTGAATATGAAAATTTTTGATTCACAATAAACCGAGAACGTAGACGACTATGCATATCGATATGAACCATATGTAAAGTCGATATTACGCATTGTGATGTTATTTGTGTATAATTGACCAACGACGTTCTCTCATGAGTACAAGGCAGCCAAAATGAACACAGGTTAACCAACTTCAAAATTTCAACGGTACTATAAATATGCCCATGCATCTTTATTATCACAACCTATTTTAAGTCTACCATAACGTAAAATAATGAGAGAAGAAACATTTCTAATAGAACAAAAATGAACACAACAGTAGTTATTGAATTGAAGCATGAATATGTAGTGTGTAATACAACGAATACAGTAATAAAATGTAATTCACTTACGATCGGTGTTCAAAGATGCAGCTATTGAAAGCCACGTATTCTCCTTCATTTTCTCATCTTTATACGAGGCGCGCCGCTTATCGTAAACGTGAGGATTTTCCTCAACACTCAATATTAGAATCTCATCAAATAAAACTTGCTCTATGATGCACAGCACAGAACAAAATAATGCATAGGTTATGTTACGGTCTTCTTGCTACAAAATATACGACAAAAGAGCTTTTAGATGGCAATAGATTGAATCTAGTGGGCTGTGATCGGAAACGTGAACGCCAAAGTTGAAACTTGGCCAACTCTCCGTTCCCGATCCCGGGCTCCGGCAAGCTTTTCGTTAATTGTGAATGCTCACATTTAAATGTACACATTTTAACAATTTTACCGTTTTCGTTTTCGTTCCGATTCTCGTTTCCGGTTTATTGTGAACCAGCCTTTACAATTCTGAAGGAGAGAGCTGCTCCTAATCCAATGTAACGCATGATACATGGAATGAGCACACGGGCCCTTTCCTGATGTATTGTGTAACATGGAATTACTAAAGGCTGGTTCACAATAAACCGGAAACGAGAATCGGAACGAAAACGAAAACGGTAAAATTGTTAAAATGTATACATTTAAATGTGAGCATTCACAATTAACGAAAAGCTTGCCGGAGCCCGAGATCGGAAACGGAGAGTTGGCCAAGTTTCAACTTCGGCGTTCACGTTTCCGATCACAGCCCACTAGATTCATTCTATTGCCATCTAAAAGCTATTTTGTCGTCGTATATTTTGTAGCAAGAAGACCGTGACATAACCTATGCATTATTTTGTTCTGTGCTGTGCATCACGGAGCAAGTTTTATTTGATGAGATTCTAAAATTGAAATCCTCACATTTACGGTAAGCGGCGCGCCTCGTATAAAGATGAGAAAATGAAGGAGAATACGTGACTTTCAATAGCTGCATCTTTGAACACCGATCGTAAGCGAATCATATTTTATTACTGTATTGGTTGTATTACACACTACATATTCACGCTTCAATTCAATAACTACTGTTGTGTTCATTTTTGTTCTATTACACATGTTTCTTCTCTAATTATTTTACGTTATGGTAGACTTAAAATAGGTTGAGATAATAAAGATGCATGGGCATATTTATAATACCGTACCTAATGAAATTTTTCAGTTGAAATTTCGAAGTTGGTTAACCTGTGTTTATGTTGGCTGCCTTGTACTCATGAGAGAACGCCATTGGTCAATTATACACAGATAACATCAGAATGCGTAATATCGACTTTACATATCGTTATTGACATGCATATCGATGTGCATAGTCGTCTACGTTCTCGGTTTATTGTGAATAAAAAATTTTCATATTCACGTCCTCTGGTTCTCGTTTATTGTGAACCAGTCTTAACAGTTACCGCGTCTGGCCGTGAAACGAGCGGGCCCGGGTTCAAATCCTGGTTGGGACAAGTTACTTGTTTGGGGTTCATATTCCGGAGTTCTCCCTCAACCAATTGAAGCAGAATATTGCTGGCGTTGGACCTCGGACTCATTTCATCGTCATTAACTCTGGAATGGTAACGTGGAGGTCCACCAGACCCCCACATACTTATTTCCTAGAATAGCTCAGACGAATGAACAGTTTTATTGTTGTTTTTTGTAGACCAACACGTTTTCTTTTTTCAATTCTATTAGTGTAAGCATATTGGTTCTAAGTAATATTAAAGAATATATTACATTTCTTCCATATTTCAGTCTTCAAACTTGAATATAATAAGAGTTTCTAATGACACCCCAAGTTACCATTTATGTTGGCTAATTTCATGTTACCATTCCAAGGTTAATTCACATAAATCATCATCATCCATACAATAGCCCAGGTTAATTTCACGATGCGGCGTGCTATACTTGTACAAGAGCACGGCCGTTCGGCTACCCAATCATTCACAGAATAAGAGTGGTAAGCACAATAAGCTTCAGGCTGCAGTCTAAAGGCCCATTCACAGTGAAAATTAAACATAACCGTAACATAAACACAGAAGTTTGCGCCCAGGATCCCAAATGGGATCATTCACAATGATTCACATAAGCATTGACATAAACATTACCGTAAGACGTTAACATGAAAGTTTGCAAACTCCAAACTTTCATGCTTATGCTTACGTGATTTGCAAACAGAACACAATCGTGGAGCGCTGAAGTATACGACAGAATATGAGGAAATGGCGTCGTTGTTATGTTTCCATGGTTACCAAGTATGTTTGCTGTTATGTTTACGTTCCCATCGTGAATGATGGTATGACTTCTTGATTTTACTGTAACGTTAAGTTAACGCTTACGTTATGTTTAATTTTCATTGTGAATGAGCCTTAAGCCTTCGGAACCTTTCTCCGTACAAAGTAAAAAAAAAAAACAAACATGTAATTACCGCGTTTGAAACACGTTTTGCCATTACTTATTACAACAAGCAACGCACCCACGCAGCTCAACAATGGAAAGTGCTGGATTGCTCATAAAAATGTTTAGAAAAAATATATTTAGAATATTAATAATAATAATAATAATAATAATAATAATAATAATAATAATAATTTATAGTTAGGTTAGGTCACGGTGGTTACGAGCGGATTGGGACGACCCCTTGGCACGTCGGCCATACTGAGGCCTTTGTGCACTCCGAATTATGGGATGAATGAAGATGGTGTACCAGCCCACAGGCCGCATGTGACCCTTCACACGCTTACCCAATGGAGGCCTCCTACCCCCACCCCCGCTCCAAGTTCACACCAACAAGGTGACCAAGCAACACAGGATCCATTCCAACAGCCCTTTCAAGGTGTCGAAGCGCCCTTGGAAGTGCTCTTAAGAAACGAATCCTGGCAGAGATATTGCGAAAGGAGAGGATGCCCCCTCCCGTAAGCGGACGAAGACATGCGTCTTGACCTGAATATGTCTATGGAATGAGATGAAGAAGAAGATATGAAATGAAATCTAAATTCTTTTTCTACACGGGAGAGGAAAGGAAATGGACCGTGACAATGAAAATTCCAACCCAGCATTTGCCTAAGTAACTCTAGAAAACCACGGAAAAAAACCACAGTCAGGTTGGTCGGTCCGGGAATCGAACCACGGACCTCTTGAATGCGAGTCCCATGCGGTACGCATGAGCCAACTCACTCGGTAATTTATAGTTCTGCCGTATAATTTTTTCACACGAAATTGACTACTTTCCGAGATAAAATTTTGTAAGCCTATTTACAAGTGGTAAAGCGTTGTATGTGTGTGTGTTTTTTATATTCGCTACATGTTACAAGAAGGTAAAGAGTTCTTTCCTGAATATGTTACGAATGCTTAGAAGTTCCTCATTTAATCTTGGACTTACAATTCAAATATTTATAAGAATCATCATCGTTAATTAAACTACGCTGTTTGTATTTAGTCCACAGTGTTTATGATCTCAATGATGGAAACATAGGGCTAGCAGTCATGTTGTCAGTCACAAAGCTTATGTACTGTACATGTCATGCGTAGAATATCGTCCCTTTGTCACAAGCCATCAACTGTGCCATGGACGCCGAAAGTAAATGAATAAATGAATAGCCTACAGTAAAACTTGTGCAAGGCAGGAGGCAAATAAGGCTGAAACCTGTGGAATTTAGACAATTTCTCTAGTTCTGGAGGATAGAATAAGCATTATATTGTTATGTAGCCTATTTTGTACATTGTGGAATTTGCACAACGCGGTAACGGAAAGTAATTACATTTCACTTTATGAAAAATCGCTTATATAATGCGGCAAAAATTCAAAACTTATATAGGCTACTGTATTTTTGTACACCATACCCATGGGTGGGCAACTCGTGCTCCCAAACTGTGAACAAACTCAGTCAGGTAGAACGAACTCTGTGCTAGCTGTAGTGTACGTGAGCCTTGCAAGACGAGTGGTTGTGTTTTGAGAGAGTTCGCTCGCGTCTACAGTGAGTGGCGGCTCGTCATGAGTCAATCACAGTGTAATCCGTTCAAATCTTTTTCCTTTAGTGACGAATGGGAGAACAAGTACTTTTTTGTTAAGAAGGAAGGTAAAGTTGTGTCTTATATGTTCTTGTACACTTTCTTACGCGTTACAAATTTCTTAAGGACGACAATGATTATCATAATCTCATTCATTACCTAAAGTAAGATGGCTTAGCAGGGTTGCCATTTTACACAGGTTTTTCATGCTCAAGAAAGAAACAGATATTTTTACGAACAGCGAAGGTATAGAAATTCCACAACAAACAGGTCCAGCATGGATTTCTGATCTTGTTTTTTTTGACGGACATTTGTACACAGCTTAAGGATCTGAACGTTCATTTACAAGTAAAAGACAACTTAATCATAAATATGATCGACCATTTACAGTATTTGTAGGTAAATTAAAAATGTTGCAGTATCAAGTAGGAAATAAACAGCATTCACCACTTTCTTTCACTAGAAACTGTTTTCAAGAGTGATGAATAAAGTCAGCTTATCAAATATAAAATTCTTCTTCAAGACCTCACAACAGAATTCACCGATAGATTTGAAGAGATAGCGATAATGGACAAGGAATGGAGATTATTCTGCAATCCCTTTGGGTTTCAGCAGATAGAAGCTCCTGAAAATTTGCAGCTTGAATTAATAAATCTGCAGAACAGCACGCCACTCATAGTTTCGGCGAAATCAGGAATCGAACTGTTCGCAATCCTGCCTAAGTCAGAATTTCGAAATCTACGCTCGTTTGCCTCTCGCCTAGCAGCCATGTTTGGTTCCACATATAGTAGTACAGTATGTGTGCGAGCAGTTTTTCACTACGATGACCAACAACTGTTTGACGATCCAGGGTCACAGACGACAATTTGGTGGCTATTTTACGCTTATGTGTTTACAAACTTGAGCCAGATTTATGCTTTGACAGCAAGAAAAGTGTGTCAAACGTCTAAACGTACGGAAGGAGTTCATGAGTAAGTTTATTTTATTTTCTGTTATATGTATAAAATTACTTGATTTTGTGATTGTTTAGAACTGTAATACCTTTTTAATATCTCTTTAGTTTATAAACACTTGTAAACTCTGATTACGTTCTATGTTTCAATCAAGACAAATAATAACTAATATTAAGAAACAGTATAAGTACAGCAATGATATTTTTTCATCTTGAAAATGTTGTGTCTAATTTATGTTTTCAGCATTAAATAATAACGTATTATAATTTACAAAGCTTGGCAATAATGGAATTTTAGTTTTATGTATTTAGTTACAGCGTGTATAAAATTACTATAGGCCTAATTATTGTACCTTGCATAATTCTGAAATACAAATAATGGAGTAGGCCTAGATATCACGACCAACTGTACCAGCCGCCACAGCGCACCATGGCAGTGAACTGCTTCTGTAACGAAACTACACACAGCTTGTAACTGCAGCGGCTGCCTCGGTGTGTGCTTTTTTGTGCCAAGGATTTTAGCGTCTTGTGAGTACGAGGTGCCCACCCATGACCATACCTATTCTATTTGTTCTAACATTTAATATCACTCAGTGAGTTATTATTCTAGCAAATAAGTATACAGGGTGATTCAGGACCTCTGCAAAAAACTCTGGGGATCGATAGATCTCGAAGTGAGGATCATTTCATCAACTACTAGGTTATTTAGCGACAATGAGATTAGTGATACCGAGATGGTATTTGGCGAGACAAGACCGAGGATTCGCTATACATTTTCTGACATTTGCTTTATGGTTAGGGAAAACCTCGGAAAAACACAACCAGGTAATCAGCCCAACCAAGAATCGAACCCACGCCCGAACGCAACCCCGGATCGACAGACAAGGGCCTCAGGCAATTAAACAATTGGAAAATAAATAAGAATAATGTGAGACCAGAGAGTCCTCTAGGAGAAGAGCGTCGTTAAACAAGCCAGCATCGAATCGCAGTAATGCGCGAGGCGTTCTTTTTTCGAGTGTGTGTGTGTGTGTGTCTGCGCCGCAGCGAGGCGCTGTAATCGCGGTAATTCTTGGCTGTGTACACAGACGCAGAATTCTTGACACACACACTGCACTACATTATGCATGCGCATCCAACATTCATGGCGCGATTGTCATCTGTTCGCACAACACCCTCTCATTAGCCTCCTTATTTCAAATGTCATCCCCGTGCATTATTCAGAAAAAGCCGTTCTGTAACGAGGAGTGCAAACAAATATGACGACCTAAATACTTTATTACGCACCCCGATCGCACGCCTGTCAATATGTCTGCGCGCTATTTACACTGCTTGCATAATACATGCCGTCATTCACGGCTCAGATTGCGTATCCGGCGTAGGCGCCGACTGCAGGGGATTCCCGTGGTTTCTTGCTCCGTAAGGCGGGTCTACATTTTTAGAGTAACTGGGTTAGTTAATAGGCAAACCAGCTTCTCACCGTGATAGTGCCAGTACTGTAGGCCTAATTAAGGCCTGTAACACTCTTGCAGAGTTTTCGCCAGCGAGAAATGTGTTGCGAGAAAATTAAAAAATTGATAACATGAATTCAAATGGACGTCCACACACTGGAAGAGATTCTCGTTCAAGGCAAAAACCTCGCGCGAGTTTCTCGCTGGAATCGGTAGCTCAGTGAATTTTCTTGACACATTTATCAAAGATGTTTGACATTTATACCCTTTATGACGATTGAATCTAGAAAAAGATATCACAGGTGGCGATGAATTGTATTGTTTTTATTTGAAAATGAGGAAAGATGGCTGATAATTGCAGTCAGAAACTTATCGAACTTGTACGATGTCACCCGTAGGCCTATTTATATGATACACGGGATGAAAACTATAAAAACACGAAAAATCTAGAGATAAATATCAGATTATCTGAAAATAAATAGGGCTATATTTTATTTTGATGAGATTTAATAGTATTAATTAAACATTTGAAATAATGTATCTATATGTCTTAACAGTTTACATAATTTTAATCAGAACATAGCAAATAATCCTCTATCATAACATGAATGGCAAAAAACTGAGGTCCATTGAACCTCAAATAACGCCTAAACGTATCATCATTCAAATCGAAACCAGTGTCCAAAACTCGCCCTTATTTTCGTAAGATACAATGTGATTTTCAGATATTTCTGGCTTAATTTTAGGGCTACTTTTTCCTTTTCATTAACAAAATATGTTCATGTAACTTCATTTCCTCATCATCTGAATACTCAGATTCAACATAGCGTTCGTACGTAATTTGTAAAATACGACAATATACTTACAGGTTATATGTTTAAGTACCGATACGACAATGTACGTAAATACATAACCTATAATATTTCCCCCAACGAGTGATTACTATAATCAGAAAAATGCTTTCTGCATGAAGGCAGTGCATAGATGATCATAGCGAGGTGTGATCTGTGATAGCGAGAACTCGCAAAGTGTGTGGAGGAAGGCTCTTCGCCTCTTTCTCGCAACTCATTTCTCGCTAGCGAAAACTCTTCAAGTGTGTTACGGGCCTGAGACAGGGAGATCAGAAACTCACTAACTTCAATTTTGGACAAAATTGAGTTATGGGCTGGATGGTGCTTTTTAGTTTGTCCCGCATGCGGGGAAGGCAAGAATACACTAATATCGACATTCATCTGCATTCTGGGGGCTGTTTTAAAACTCGTGGAAGTCAGAACTCCACTTACTCCATGGAATAAGAGAGGCTTCCGCCGTATATAGTCCATACTACAGATTGTCCATATGATAAAACGTCCATAAGGTCAAAATGTCCATACGGTGAAAATGTTCATGTACTAAATGTCCATACGGCACAAAGGCCACATGATAAAACGTTAGGTCAAAATGTCCATAGTGTCAAATGTCCATAATATCCAAGTTCAAAGGAAAATTCTGCTTCAATAGAACACAATAAATTTTATTCCATAACTCGTACAAATAAGTTATTAATCATCGGGAACCGGAGCCCCACTTTTAAGATGGTAACCAATACTTTTAAGATTTAAGAGAATTTCTCCTTTTTCTTTGTACCTGTTGTGGTTTCTCACAATCTGGAGAATTTGTCTTTGATTCGTCAAATACGTTTTTTTCCCGGCTCTTTAATTTGTGTATGCCTCACTCTTGCTGCAATATTTGTGTCCAAATTCCATTTTCTTCGCGCTTTAGGCACTGTATAAATCGCCAAGTGGATGGATGTACAGCCATCACGCGTTGAAGAAGGTTGTGCCAGTCTTCTACCGCGTTGTTTGTGAGCTGCATGCCTTCCAGGCTTGGGAGGTTCATGTTCCTGTATCGCCAATATATTTTTGTCCTATCTCTATTAAAGTCATGATGTTGGTAGAGGTATCCACGAAAAGAAAGAAGTGGCTTACCCTTCTGTGATGGCACTAACTGAGGATTTTGTTCCGTCTTTAAAAAATTCAGTTCTAATTAGTTCTGCATTTGAAAATTTTTACATAGGTTACTATAACTACCATGAAAAATGGATATAGTGTACATTATAGAGCTATGGACATTTTGACTGGACATCAGAGTGAAGTGGGCATTATACTACTATGGACATTATTCCATGGACATTTTGACGTTTGGACATTATAATCCTGGACTTTATATCTGGTAACCAATAAGAGAGTTTTTGCATTCCAAGCTTTAATTTCCCGGTAGGTGGCAACACTATCGCTCAACCAGCTGAGTAAAGTGATACGATACGGTATTCAGAATGTCAAAAAAATATATAAAATCCATGTAAGTTTGACTATTAAAGGCACAATATCGAACCTATTAACTTTCAGAAACCCAATACAGATGCATCATTCCCCAGTCAACAATGAGACTTCTACAGGTTATTTCTAACACTCCTATAAGTAATCTGAAGGAAGGATTTTCAAAAATAACAATATTTTATAAATTTATGAATTTTTTTCTTAATACGTAAATTAAAATAAGGAATGAATTAAAGAGCGGATAAATGAAAGAAGGAATGAATTAAAGAGCGGATAAATGAAAGAACGAATGAATTAAAGAGCGATAAATGAAAGAAGGAATGAATTAAAGAGCGGATAAATGAAAGAAGGAATGAATTAAAGAGCGGATAAATGATAGAACGAATGAATTAAAGAGCGATAAATGAAAGAACGAATGAATTAAAGAGCGATAAATGAAAGAAGGAATGAATTAAAGAGCGGATAAATGAAAGAAGGAATGAATTAAAGAGCGGATAAATGAAAGAACGAATGAATTAAAGAGCGGATAAATGAAAGAAGGAATTAATTGAAGAGCGGATAAATGAAAGAAGGAATGAATTAAAGAGCGGATAAATGAAAGAAGGAATGAATTAAAGAGCGGATAAATGAAAGAAGGAATGAATTAAAGAGCGGATAAATGAAAGAAGGAATGAATTAAAGAGCGGATAAATGAAAAAAGGAATGAATTAAAGAGCGGATAAATGAAAGAAGGAATGAATTAAAGAGCGGATAAATGAAAGAAGGAATGAATAAAGAGCGGATAAATGAAAGAAAGAATAAATTAAATAGCGGATAAATGAAAGAAGGAATGAATTAAAGAGCGGATAAATGGAAGAACGAATGAATTAAAGAGCGGATAAATGAAAGAACGAATGAATTAAAGAGCGTATAAATGAAAGAACGAATGAATTAAAGAGCGGATAAATGGAAGAACGAATGAATTAAAGAGCGGATAAATGAAAGAAGGAATGAATTAAAGAGCGGATAAATGAAAGAAGAAATGAATTAAAGAGCGGGTATATAAAAGAGTGATTTAATTAAAGAGCGGATAAAAGAAAGAGTGGTTTCATTAAAGAGCGGATAAAAGAAAGAAGGAATGAATTAAAGAGCGGATAAATGAAAGAACGAATGAATTAAAGAGCGGATAAATGAAAGAAGGAATGAATTAAAGAGCGGATAAATGAAAGAAGGAATGAATTAAAGAGCGGATAAATGGAAGAACGAATGAATTAAAGAGCGGATAAATGAAGAACGAATGAATTAAAGAGCGTATAAATGAAAGAAGGAATGAATTAAAGAGCGGATAAATGAAAGAAGAAATGAATTAAAGAGCGGATAAATGAAAGAACGAATGAATTAAAGAGCGGATAAATGAAAGAAGGAATGAATTAAAGAGCGGATAAATGAAAGAAGGAATGAATTAAAGAGCGGATAAATGAAAGAACGAATGAATTAAAGAGCGTATAAATGAAAGAAGGAATGAATTAAAGAGCGTATAAATGAAAGAAGGAATGAATTAAAGAGCGGATAAATGAAAGAAGGAATGAATTAAAGAGCGGATAAATGAAAGAACGAATGAATTAAAGAGCGGATAAATGAAAGAAGGAATGAATTAAAGAGCGGATAAATGAAAGAAGGAATGAATTAAAGAGCGGATAAATGGAAGAACGAATGAATTAAAGAGCGGATAAATGAAAGAACGAATGAATTAAAGAGCGTATAAATGAAAGAACGAATGAATTAAAGAGCGGATAAATGGAAGAACGAATGAATTAAAGAGCGGATAAATGAAAGAAGGAATGAATTAAAGAGCGGATAAATGGAAGAAGGAATGAATTAAAGAGCGTATAAATGAAAGAACGAATGAATTAAAGAGCGGATAAATGGAAGAACGAATGAATTAAAGAGCGGGTATATAAAAGAGTGGTTTAATTAAAGAGCGGATATAAGAAAGAATGAATTAATAAAAGATCCGATAAAAAAAGAACGGGTGAATTGAAGTACTGATAAATCCTGGAAAAACAGAAAGGGGGAGAGAGAGAGAAAGAGAGAGAGAACTGAATGGACCAAACCACAGATAAATAGCTGAATAAACTCAAGAACCCACTGAATGCAGAGTGCGGATAATCGAACTGACGAATTGAAAACTAATAGAATGTACGTACGAATGCATAAGTAAATGAATGAAAAACTAAAAAAAAATAAAGAAACAAGTAACCAGAAGAATTAATGAAGTTAATAGGCTATGTAAGCCTAGGAGACTATTTTCCAACTTCTCTAAGAAAGTGAAGGTAGGCTGTATAGCATGTGGTTAGGTTCGAGGTAATGACCTCGCTTATTGCAGCCATTCTCGCAGCCTCACAGCCGCAGCTGTGCGATGACTCTTGAGACCGTCTTGCACGCAATCGCGTTTTGCGGCTTCTAACAACGAGAAAAGCCGTTTTGTTAATTTGCCAGAAAATGAGATGAGCCATTTGGTGTAACGCGGGGCGGGTATAGCGGGCGATAATAAGGCGCTGCCATTAAAAGAAATCGCTACTCTAAGTGCGGGAACCTAAGATTACAATGCAGATTACGACGTCATTTGCGGGGTACGGACCGCGCGGGAAACATCGGCCGCTCCGCGCGACTTGTGAATTATGGATGTTTCTGTTTCTTGGAAGCTCTACTTTTGTTCAATACTCAACTTGGTCTGTCCTATGCCTCAATAATTCAGCCGTCCTTGTTACAGTGTTGCCAAACAAAATTAGAGTCGGCTCAAACGCTGTGACAGCCCTTTCTCAGTTCAGTTTATTAAAAATTTGTTAGCCATAGGCGTAGGTCAGGCAATAGCGAGTTTGCTTACTGATCCGGGCCTGCATTTGGGCGAGGGTTCGAATCCAAATTGAGACGATTACTTAGTTTGGATTTTTTTCCGATATTTCCCTCAAGTAAGAGCCAAAATGTAGGTAACCTCATAACGACAAGTCTCGGATTCCTCGTGCCAAATATCAACCCAACAGCACTAGAGTAAAAAGAAGTAAAATAGAGTTTTGATGTCGCAAAGGGTCGATTTTGGTATTTTCACGGAAATATACGTTTTCTGCATCCGTGATAAAGAAAAATGATCTTTCGCATACTTTCTGTCTACAGCTGTGTTTTCTCTTTTACCGGTACGCTGCTAAACGAATTTTGTTCAAATTCGGTGCCTACGTGTAAATTTATCGAGAATGATGCACTGTAACTGTAATAGTAGATATTAAAATGAAATTAGAGGGTCGATACTCAAAATAAAAGTGACGATTTAATCCAAATCAATATAAATATTTCACCGAGAGAGGTAGTTCAGTGGTAAAACACTGGACTTGCATTCGAGAGGTCTTGAATTCAAATCGAGAGACTGGCTAAACAGATCGGGATTTTTCGCGGACTCCTCCATCATCTATCTAGGAACATAGAAATCCAAAGTATCAGAAAAATGTACTACTTGAGACAGTCGACAGTCATTAAATAACCGTTCACTTAAAAATACTATAAATAAAATCTAAGAAAGAGAAATAAGAATTTTCTTGTATGACATAGAATTAAACTATTACACTTTTACTACATTTACTACTTTTAACCAATATAACGGTACGGAACGACATTTTTCAACTAATCATGGCTGCTGATCCTACAATTTTTATCATCTCCTTAGCATTTCTTTGTTTTTATCATCTCCGTAGCATTTGTTTCTTTGTTTATTAAAATTGCACTTTTAATATATTAGACCTTTTAAAATTATTCATGTTTATTTCACCATCCTTAATTAAAACTTTTCTATTATTTATCTTATTTATATTATTTAGGTTATGTTATAGCTTCTGCTGTATGAGATTATGGATAGTCACGTATGGAAGTGAAATACAACTGTTTTAATAAAAATGAAACTGAATCAATAAAGCCTTCTCGAACTAGTAATCTTCCGTTGAGTTCAATGAGGATTGTATATTTGGCACAACTGGTAACAAGAGAACAGCTCATCATAACACACTACTGCCATCTATTAATAATAATAATAATAATAATAATAATAATAATAATAATAATAATAATAATAATAATAATAATGTTTTATTTTCCCTGGCAGAGTTAAGGCCATCAGGCCTTCTCTTCCACTCAACCAGGATCAAATCACATACAGAAAAATACATACCGGTATACAAATATTAACTTAAAATAATAAAATAAAAAAGAGAGATTGAATACATATTATACACAATCAGTATTAACTTATAATAATAATAATAATAATAATAATAATAAATATAATAAAAAAGGGACTGAATACATAATCACAAACAGGAAAATACATTCAAGTATACAAGTATTAATATAGGGTAAACTAGGGTCTGTTGGACAGTCGGGCATGTTGGACACTCCGTACTTTAACGTGTTACCACGCCACTTGTGGGCACCACATTCAGCTAGAAGTCAATGACGGAAGTAGCCACGTTAAAGTACGGAGTGTCCAACATGCCCGACTGTCGAACAGACCCTAGTTTACCCTACGAATATTTGTAATGATAAGATGGTACACTGATACAATTTCAAGACAGTTTAGTGTTATTGTAAGTCAATTAATATTGTATTGTATTGGAGTACTTTATTTCTTCTAATTATGTAATAGTCAATTAAATCCCATTCGAGTTTTGATTTACTCCACATAAATCAAAACCTCTAATCAGATTACTGTAGATAAATAAATACGTACTGTATATTTGGTACTAAAATTAATTTCTATATACAAAATTATTCCTATCATCGGTCGTGGTTTTCCTGCTAAATATAAACTGCCTTCAGAACACGTGTATGTTGACATGACTTCTTCCTTAAAGATTAGCAGTTACTAGTTCAAAACTCCTCGTTTTGCTTCGATTAATGTCCGCAGAAGTAATCGATATCAATATGCAACTTACTATACTCATTATACTTTTAGTTGTGTGTCAAGATAGAAATATGTTTTCAATATGACTATAAACTCTTAATCTTTTTACTATTTTCACACTATTTTTTCAGTAAACAGAAAGAAATAATTTAGTTAAAATATTCCAGAAGTTAATTGTGTGAATATTACGTAGAGATAATTACGAGCTTTTCTTTAAATCGTACAATTTATAAATAACTTAGATATCTTACTTTTGAGGATTATAAAAAGAACATTTTGTGTGAAATCCAGAACACGAAATTTCATAGTTTATGTGGGTCTAACTTATAGTAAATTATTCTATTTCTGAATGTCTCTTGAAAAATATTTATTTATTTATTTATTTATGTATTTATTTATTAATTTATTTATTTATTTATTCAATCATTCATTCATTCACTTGTTCATTAATGCATTTATTTATTTATTTATTTGTTTGTTTCCTTTTTTATTTCTTTATTTATTTGTTTATTTACTTATTTATTTAATTATTTATTTATTTACTTATTATAATAAATTTCTAAATTACAGACATCAGCTCAAAGAATTTTGAGTGACCACAAGGGTCCTGAATACAATAAACATGTACAATAATGTGATGTGATACATTAAAGAAAAAAGAAAGTTAATTGTTCAAGGCAAATGTAAGTTGATTAATTGAAATAGAGATGATGATGTAATATTTGAAGAGAATCCTTGATAATATTTATAAGAATAGACATTACATAATCAAAAGGAATGTGAAGTTCCTTAAGATAATTCCATGTGAATTTTGTAATTGAACCTCTACTGCCAAACAGCAAACCAATGACGGACCATTGTTTAAGAGGGACGTTGTACTTTTGAGAAAGATGCGGCAGACAAGGTTCATATATGGACTTCTTCTCAATATCAACTTCGGTGGCCTGATTTAGGTTTCTTTCTAAACGGATAGTAGAGTCAAGAACAAGAGCCCGTTTTAAGTGTCCGTTAATAGCAATAATGTCTGCCCGTCTGAAAGAACCATCTGATGATACATAATGTACTTCCTCATGAATCTCTCAATTTAAAGTTGTTAACGATATCGCCAAAGCATGTCGTACACGATGATGTCTAGCATTGATCAGCAGCTCGCCTTTGGGGCATTGTCCAAGCATTTACTTATTTAATTATTTATTTACTTATTATTTATTTATTTATTTATTCATTTATTTATTCATTTATTTATTTATTTATTTATTTATTTATTTATTCTGGTAGAGTTAAGACCATGATGCCTTCTCTTCCACACTACCAGACGTGAAATACACAATGAAACATTGACGAAAATAGAAAATTCATACTTAAACATAAAAATCATTTTCATGCACATTAACAAGCTTACATATAATCAAATATTGACTAAATATGATACATAATTAAGTGATTTGCAATTCATATCCTAATTCTACTTTATGATAGGCCTAAATGACAATTTATACAAACACACAGAATAACCTATAGAAATCGGCTCTCACAAATCAACTCCATGTAAAAGTATATAATTACTACATTTCAAGAAAAATTATGAGTTGCTATTGGCAACATGGCAGAAGAGCTGAATTGTTGCGAAACGCGTAAAATGTGAAATGAGATTTGTCATCAACGTGACATCCATTGTTTTTTGTTATAATGCAGCTATTTTAAAAGTATTCGATTATGAACCAATCGATATATAGATTGTTCTCATTCCGCCATTTTAAAACTCCTTTTTCTTTCTTTCTTTTAAATGGATGCTTGCGTAATACTGTAATGCAAGTTATTTCTTAAGGTTTTCTCCTAAAATACTAAAGTTTTAAAATAGTAGAGACATTTTTTCTTTCAGAAAGTAACTTATAACAGACACTGTGTTCAAAATTTAGAAAGTAAAAATCAGTCCATTAAGACATTGTGCTCAAAATTTAGAAAGTGAAAAATCAATCCATTATGAGGAATGACGCCTTATAAGTTTTACATGAAGGAGAACTAATTCCATGAAATGGGAGAACTAATAGAAGATTACTTCAAAATTAAAATTATAGCCTAAGCATATAAATAATGTGTTCATATGTTTGTTGGGTCAGTGGTTGAGAAGAAACTGCCTTCTGAAGGATGCACTGGAAAGAATGGTGAAGGGGAGAAGAGTTCGGGACAGAAGAAGATATCAGATGATAGACGACATTAAGATATATGGATCATATGAGGAGACAAAGAGGAAGGCAGAAAGTATGAAAGACTGGAGAATGCTGGGTTTGCAGTGAAAGACCTGCCCTTGGGCAGAACACTACAAATGAAAATGTTTGTTAATTGTATGGTATCATAATATACATATAGATTAATTTTCTTGTTTGTGATATTTCAAAATGTATTGTTGTTTTCATAGATATATTAAATGTAATTAACACGTATATATTGAATATCTACTCTAAAAGGTTGTTCGAGAGATCGTAAGACATGGAAATGTAAGTCAAATGTACAAGATGTGTATCACGTCCTTTATAGGACTCTTGGGGCTCAACTTTTATGTCAGTTCGTAGCATAAAGGTCACTTGTCTCACTTCGTTCACACTTTCCCACTTAAGGGACTTACAAGTAAATTCTGCAGAGGAGAAAAGCCGAAACGACCGTCAACTAATAAGAGCGTTAAATTTCTGGACAAAATATTTGCATTATAATCTAAAAAACGGTAACGGATACATCCTACGTACATGTAACGGACCGCACAGAAAACGATTTGCTAAACTGTTAAACAACTCGAGATAAACTTTAAAACGGTAAGAAAGAAGCAAAGTATTTTGTGCGAGATCGTGCGTATTTGCTTGTTTTCCACACAGAACCAATACGCGGTAAGTGTGAAATGCCACATTCAGTATTCCCAACGTAACACACATAACAATTTCCCTCTTCTTACCGCTTAAGCACGACATTCATTTTACTGCTTTAGGCTTTTAACATATTATTTTTAGAGAAGTTCAATATAGTAATAATTATAAATTGGAAACTTACCACTGTAATTTCACCTAAATTGCAATGTTAATTATTGTTTTTAAATATTTGCAAAAATTAAGTAAAGTCTACTACTCCACGAAATTTACTGCATTCCTGATACAAGTAACATTAAGGAAGCCGTGAAAAAATCAACGCGATTCCAGATGCGGATGTTATTACTGCAATATGTTATATAAATAATATTGTTAAAATATTAAAATGAAAAATAAATCATTACATAACCTTACCGTTTGTTTTAAGTTCACATTTATATACTAGGGGGAAAAAAAGACAGACGTATATCACGGCCGGCTGGAGTATAGTAAACACAGAAAACATTTTATAGCAACAATGTTGAAGAAAGATATTTTGGTGTTCCGAAGTTGCCGTCATTAAACAGAAACCAAGATGGAGATTTCATTGCAACTAATTAGAAATTCGTCTTTCAGGTACGTAATAAACGATCTTCGCACAAAATAATGTACGATACACGAGCGGTATGTTTGTTTTCATGTTCTCGGAAATTAAAAAAGCTCAACTACGTTTCGCTTTTTCAATCTTTTCCTCGACCATGAAAACGTCAACATACCGCTCTTGTAACGTATATTACTATTTCTTAGTTTATACACTTAGACCCGGTTTCACCAAACCTTGTTAAATATTTAACATAGCGTTAAGACAGTTTAACAGTAAACTTAACGGAACAGATATTTCATCAACTGCTGTTACTGCTAACATCATGTTAAACCCACGGTTAAATTAACATAGCATACTCCCGCAGTTAAATCTTAACGTCCTGTTACAGCGTGGATCATGGCTGCTAGGGAAAATATGTTACACGCTGCATTATTATATCGGGATATATTTGCAGTGAAAACAATTAGCTGCAATCACTACTTCAACATTTTTTGTTATTCAGAATAGATATGTTCATAAATACTAAAATGATTCATATTAATATTAGCACTGCATCCACAGTAAAGAGAAGATATGTGCTTATCAACGTAAGCATTTCTGTGATTATTATTTCGTAGTAATACTCAGATATAATTGCAGATTTTGAAAACGATATTTCTTTATTTCACTGATTTAACAGTTCACACGTAATTATGACCAATGACGTGTGAAGATAATATGTTAGATACATAAGATATGAAAATAATGTTAACGCTTACCATTGTAATATTCAGCATCAAAATTATTTTCATTTTCTAATGGTTCTATTTGATCCTAGATGATTAAAAGAATCTTCGTACAAATATCAACTTTGAGAGTGAAAGTACCACCATCAGTGTTCATATGTTCCTCTGTATCTTGTGCATGACCCGTCTTAGCATTTCTTTTAATATTTTCATAACATTGATTTGTTTCATAGTTTGCGTTTTCACATCCAAATGGCGATTGAAAATATTGGGTTAAAGAGACCCATGCTTGTTCCTTTTTCCTAATGAAAGTTCCATCACTCCTTTTGAGTTCAATTACATTCATATAATTGCTAGATATACTAAAATAATTATATTTCTCATATGAGGTAAAATTACTGCTCCTTACAATTTCTTTTTCTCGATTTCTGTTACAATTATGTTAGTCCCCAATACTTCCATCATGTAAAAAATACAATTCTCCGCTAAAACAAATGACTACACCAACTAAAAGCACATTCAGTGAACTTTCATACAATCACTGCTTCTTTGATTCCTGTTACATTACTCTTAGTTACCTAACCAAAGTACCTCAAATGGTTGGTGAAACACTATCACACTAACAGGATGTTTAATTTTTAACAACACGTTAGTTAACATGCTGTTAGCGTTATTTTAACGAAGTTTGGTGAAACTGGGCCTTAACCTTCTTCTAGATATATGCTTCAGTTCAAATTCTAGAACGTACATGTGAAATTTTGGTAGAATTTTATTTGGGTGCTCTTGTTTTCTCGCTATCACTTTCTCACCATTACTCTACTAAAAGCCAGTTACTTACCTTTCTAGGCAGCGAGCGTTGTAAAACATCCTGCGGCACCGTGTGGGACTTCGCATCTTCCCTGAAAACAGATTAAAAACAAATTCAGATTTAATTTGTCACGTACATTCAAATACAGTATGTAGGTACTTGCAACTGATTTCCATATTTTGTTCCAAAATTATAAAGTAATGGAAGTAGCATATGATGAACACGCTACAGCTACAGACTACCAAACAAAGCCCGCTTTGTCTGTTTGGGTGGTGGACTAGCCGACGCTCCCACTCAGCCACTCAATCGACATTTATCTAGATGCAATCGTTTCCAGTAATAACAGAGACATCCATCACGTTTCGCGTGGCAGGTTTATCGTTACACATTCATTTCTTGCTGCAGTCATACTTCAAAATCGTCCCGTTATAGGCTAACTGCTTCTTGCACATCTGCCATACTTGATAAGAGGTTCTTTATTTAGAGTTACCTTTACGCATAGGCGAGCATATTTTGATTGAATAGATTGGCGTCGGTTCTCACGCAGAACAAAACTTTGGAAAGTCCAAATGGAATGTGAAATACGCCTGTACAAAGAATAAACATCCTGTTAGTGTAATAGAGTTTCACCAACCATTTGAGGTACTTTGGTTAGGTAACATAATGTTAAGAGTAATATAGCAGGAATCAAAGAAGCAGTGATTGTATGAAAGTTCACTGAATGTGCTTTTAGTTGGTGTAGTCATTTGTTTTAGCGGAGAATTGTATTGTTTACATGATGGAAGTATTGGGGACTAACATAATTATAACAGAAATCGAGAAAAAGAAATTGTAAGGAGCAGTAATTTTACCTCATATGAGAAATATAATTATTTTAGTATATCTAGCAATTATATGAATGTAATTGAACTCAAAAGGAGTGATGGAACTTTCATTACGAAAAAGGAACAAGCATGGGTCTCTTTAACCCAACATTTTTAATCGCCATTTGGATGTGAAAACGCAAACTATGAAACAAATCAATATTATGAAAATATTAAAAGAAATGCTAAGACGGGTCATGCACAAGACACAGAGGAACATATGAACACTGATGGTGGTACTTTCACTCTCAAAGTTGATATTTGTACGAAGATTCTTTTAATTATCTAGGATCAAATAGAACCATTAGAAAATGAAACATCATCGTCGTCAACATAATTCAACATTTTTATGCAGAGAAACATTCGGCAAACACAGTACTGCACGTAGACTGAAGTATATACAAGCGTGCATGGACCCCTACGGTGGGGCAGTGGTCAGACCTTCGAACTGTCCTGATCACATGAATGATCCACAATGACCCTTATGGTGGATGAGGCTGCACTTGGGGGTTTTCTTGGGGTTCTTCCCACACTAAGCATCAAGATCCTTTAGTCAGCATCTTCATTCTAGCATAATTCCAGAGCACAATCTGTTGCTATCAATATCACGTCATCAGACATCTCTGTATTCAACTTCTTTCTCAATAGCCATGGCCCGCTCATGGAATTCGCTTACTACTTACTTACTGGCTTTTAAGGAACCCGGAGGTTCATTGCCGCCCTCACATAAGCCCGCCATTGGTCCCTATCCTGAGAAAGATTAATCCAGTCTCTATCATCATATCCCACCTCCCTCAAATCCATTTTAATATTATCTTCCCATCTACGTCTCGGCCTCCCTAAAGGTCTTTTTCCCTCCGGCCTCCCAACTAACATTCTATATGCATTTCTGGATTCGCCCATACGTGCTACATGCCCTGCCCATCTCAAACGTCTGGGTTTAATGTTCCTAATTATGTCAGGTGAAGAATACAATGCGTGCAGTTCTTCGTTGTGTAACTTTACTCAAAACCTTATTCCTTTGCTGTGGTCGTGCCAGAGAATCAGTCCCATTCCGAGGCTTATTTGAAGGATTCGTAACAAGCTGTTTTTTACGGTGATGGGTTGTTATCCCTTCGCCCAACCCCCAAGCTGGAGGACCACCCCTCATCGGCTGTCCGCGACTGATTATTCAATGTATTCGCAGCTACCCTCCATATCTGGAGGCCGTCTCCTCGATCCGCAACCTGAGGACGCGCCATGCCGTGGTGATAGGGACCATGGAATTCGCTGCCGCTGGAAATCAGGGGTAGTCTTAGACCTCAGTTGTTTAAAATTAGGTTGTTTAGAAATATTTTAAATGCAAAGAATTAGTTTTTTAGGTATAATTTTTATTTTTCATTACTATTATTATTATTATTATTATTATTATTATTATTATTATTATTATTATTATTATTACTGTTATTATTATTTTACACACTCATTACTTTATTTTTCCATTAACACTAATATCTAGGTAATTGTCATTGTCTCAATGTAACCCGTGCTGTGCTGATCATACTAATTCTACTATTCCTTTAGTTGTGAGATTATTTTCATATGTATTAATTCTTTTTTTTTAGTTAATACTGTATACTAGATGTATTTTCCTGTTTGTGATTATGTATTCAGTCTGTTTTTATTATATATTTTTTATTATTGTTATTTTAAAGTTAATACTGATTGTGTATATGTATTCAATCTCTCCTTTTTACTTAATTATGTTTATTATTATTTTTAAGTTAATATTTGTATACCGGTACGTATTTTTCTGTGTATGATTTGATCCTGGTTGAGTGGAAGAGAAGGCCTGATGACCTTAACTCTGCCAGGGAAAATAAAACTATTATTAAAATTATTATTATTATTATTACTATTATTATTATTATTATTATTATTATTATTATTATTTCGATCCTTTTTCAGCAGATGTACGAATAACGCGGTTAGATCTTCAATTTAAACTCACAGATTTACAATGTAATATTACAATGAAAGCTAGATGTAAGGGCTTGACAAATGTTGAACTTTCAAATTTTTGCCAAAAAATAAATATCCGAAGCTTCGTTCTTTCGCTTGCTTTGTTGAAGCCATGTTCGCTACAACTTACGTTTGTGAAAAATTATTTTCAACAATGTAAATAGTAAAAACCTAATTTAGATTACGGCCGATAGACAAATACCTTCGTGATCAACTACGACTGGCAGTAAGTAACATAATTCCTGATTTTGAAACTCTGTCACAGACATATTCTGAAGACAGTTAATTTTAGATTGCGATATTGTGCCCTATGTTTTCTTGTTCATTTCTTTCTTCGTAACACGTACTAAACATTAGTTTATAACCTTATACTGTATAAAATTATATTTAAGTGCTTGACGTAAGGAAAATGAAAATCCGTTAATAAGTCAGACAGTTGCTTCACTTCCCCTACGGGTGTCCGCCTCCCTCCATAGGTGCTATGCACTTTACAGGTTACACAGTGGCTCGGCGCACGATTACATTTTCGCCACGGCTGCCCTATGGCATCCCAACAAATCTCCATCATCTCATCGCTAGTGTAGTATAGATCAACCTCTTACGACGCAACCTGGGCAACGATTCTGTCGGTAAATTTGTCTACATAACTGGCTTAAATATGTGTAAAAAAAGTTGAAAGTATTGT
The DNA here is from genome assembly GCF_040183065.1 of Periplaneta americana. Lineage (NCBI taxonomy): Eukaryota > Metazoa > Arthropoda > Insecta > Blattodea > Blattidae > Periplaneta > Periplaneta americana. The sequence continues at coordinate 169,126,721 of NC_091125.1, read as the reverse complement.
ACATTTCTGTTAACTTCAATTGGAATGAACACAATAAGAGTTTAATAGATAAGAATAAGAACAACCCATGAAATCCTGTAACGCCTGTTACAGGGGTAGCTCAATTACTCTCAATTGGTGAGTTAATCCAATTGAGATTTTTGCCTATTCTCTCTGCCTTCCTCTGATTAATTCAATTTGTGTCTTCAGTTTCTGTACTACATAAAGCATAATACACTATACGTAGATATAGTCCTGCCACTCAAATTCAAATTCAAATTCAAATTTATTCACAATTTACATTTGAAATGGTACATAAGAATAGATATCCGAATTGAGCATATGCTCGTGCAAGGGTACAATCCAGTAGAGTCTACAAAAAATTTAGAGACATCAATAATAATGTTGATGTTAGAAATAATAGTAATAATAATAATAATAATAATAATAATAATAATAACAACAGAATAATCGTGACGGAGGTAATACAAAGATGGTAATACAAATTAATAATAATAGTAATAATAATAATAATAATAATAATAATAATAAAACAAAAATATTAACAATAATAAAATAAATACTAAGACTGATAAAATAAAATAATAAAACCACTTAGCGAGAGTTAACACAACTTAAATAAGCATGTAATAATCAGAAAAAATATAACGAACTCGAAAAAAAAATCAACAAAAAAGTTCGTTGTATTTCAGACGACAGCAACCTCTGTATTGACATTGTGTTGTGCATTATTGGTAGTAGGAGAGAGCCGAAAGTCTACATCCTGACGTTCTCTTCGAATCTTCTCGTACAATCATGGGCAGTTAATGCTGAAAAACCAAATGTCTACGAGTCAAACTGTTCATTATTACCAGGATAAATAAAATAATACTGAAATATATTAATCAAGTTTCAGTTATAGATCTCCCCTTTTGTGCAAGAGGTATCATATCAAAATATTTTATGAATGGCGGGGAAAATATAAATTTCAAGAACTCTCTAGTGACAGAGATAATGACAAGTACAATCAAGTGTATCTGTGGTGATGCTAAGAAATAATTTATTGGAAATATACACTGTTATTAATTAAGAAAATGATCTATTTATATTCATTACAATGTTTTATCTTATAGGTTACATGCATCAGATAAATACAATAAATATTACTAACATACAATGCTAGTAACACTTAAAATAATAATAAAATTTAACAAATATCATACAAACATTTTCACTTTATTTTTAAACTTAAGAATGTGTAAATTGCTTAGGTATGGATTATTTTTCAATACTGAATTGTATAGTCTTGGTCCATAATTCCTACTCACATGCCTTATTTCTATGAAGCGCAAAGCACTCCAAGTAGTCTACTGATCGACTCGAAACTGAGTACCCTCTTTTAAGTTGTTTGCTCGGTCCTTCATATTTACATTGTTACGGATTGAAGCGCTTAATAAGAAAAAAAAATTATACATCTTGATTACACAACTTTTAACACTATATCGCTTCGGAATATGTATGATAAGAACTTTCTTGTGTTAAATTTTAACGTACCTTGTTAACATGTTTCGACCTATTTTGGGTCATCTTCAGAACTGGTCGTTGTTGGTCTTGGCGCCTCTTGTTTCCTGTGAGGGTGTGTTCGCATTATAAGTTAGTAATATTCACATTCAAAGTATACAGAAAACCCACAACAACAACAACACACATACACAACACATCCAACCACCCCACACAACACAAACAAGCTGCATTCCGAACAATGGTACACAGACTACTCAGCATACCAATGAACCAACAGGATTACAACGAAGAGCTAAACACAATCAAATACATAGCACAAGAAAACGGATACAAGCCCAACATAATAGACAACATAATACATAAAACAAAACAAAACCACAAAAAAGAAAACAGAAGAATACAACGCAAACACAAGAACACAAAAAATACATCACACAACATACGAAAACAAAAACACACATAAAATTGCAACCTCATTCAAGAAATTAAATTACGACATCGCATACAGAACAAATAACACGCTACAAAAACATCTCAACACACAAACAACACAAACAAATACAACCACACAGGCGTATACAAACTCAAATGTAACACCTGCAACAACTTCTACATAGGACAGATAGGCAGATCATTTCAAACACGTTACAAAGAACACATCACAGCCATAACAAAATAACAAAACACCTCCACATATGCAGAACACATCACAAATGCCAACCACACCTACAGAGACATCAACACAGACATGGAAATACTGCACATCCAACCAAAAAGCCAGAAACTAAACACACTAGAACATTACGAAATATACAGACATACGAAAACACAACAATATTCTCAACACACAACTCAATTTCAAAAAACATACACTCTTTGACTCTACACTACGAACGCGCCCTCACAGGAAACAAGTGGCGCCAAGACCAACAACGACCAGCTCTGAAGATGACCCAAAATAGATCGAAACATGTTAACAAGGTACGTTAAAATTTAACACAAGAAAGTTCTTATCATACATATTCCAAAAAAAAATAGTTCATTTTAACATAACGATGTCCTATTTTATTGGCAAGTGCTCGGACTTTGTTTCTCCACCACAGAAATGTTGCAATCGAAGTCTTGTCCCAATGGTAAGGGAATGTGGACACCCCTGCTACAGTATAATAATGCGGCGGCCATAATCTACATTTCACGAGCGTCGTAAAGGAGGGAGAAGCGAACCAACGCATTGTCTGGGGACGCGCGTGTCTGCAGCCGCAAATAAAAGCGCCGATTACCATAAAGTCCGTCGATACGAGAGAGCGGAAGTTACTGTTATGACAGCGCGGGCACGTACAGGGCCTGCGGATGTGGCGCAGTCATGGCGCTCGGGTTCAAGTCCCGAGCTCGACAGTCTTGTCACCAGTGCAGACAATTTATTTACGTCTGTCCTCTTATTTCTAATATCTATTCGTTCGTACTTGTGCCTACAATAAACTGGAGACAGAAACGAGAACGAGAACGGAAAAATTGTTTAAACAAATATATTTAGGCCTAAATGTGAACATTCACAATTAACGAGGAACTTGCCGGAGCCCGGGAACGGGAACTTGAGAGTTGGCCAAGTTTTAACTTTGTCGTTCTGGTTTCTGATCATAGCCTACTACTGTGTGTTCATTTCAAAGTGTGTCATGACGTCACTGTTGTTGAGTCAGCGATTTGAAGCGAGTTTCAGCTTATTTGTCAGAGAAGTTGTCTATTATTCAAGGCGTTCAATTTGAAGTTGACAACGTGTACGGTATAATTTGAACGTCGTAGCAACAGATGGCGGTCTGTACGGCCTGTGTGCTACCATAACCTCTTTCGAACTGTGTTTTGCGCCGGCAAGTCGTACGCAGGGTATTTGTTATCATCGGTTGCGTACCGCAACATTCCACAACACAAATCAAATGCTCCGTGTCCATGTTGACCGTCGAAGTTAATGTCAACAAATACGGAAATAATCGTCTTAACTCTCTCGCCATATCCTGACAGTAAGAAAAAAACTCACCTCAGTACGTGTTTCCAAACAGTTCACATTCCTGCCACTACCGGCGTTACCGTACGTATCGGTACGTACTCTTCAGAATGAACGCCGTACTTGCCAGGCAACTTCTCTGGCACATGGGTAATACGCCTCAGCGGAAGTGTAGAAAGATTGAATTCTCTAGGCTCATCGGCTAGCCACATGACGGCATACAGCGAGCCATGACACACTTTGAACTGAACACCCAGTAGATTGAGTCTATTATCATAAATGTATGTGGTCGTCGTTTATTTTGTAGCAAGGAGGCCGTGATATAATTTCTTCTTCATCAATAGTTTCTAACTAGCACTCAGAAATTCAGTAGAATCACTTTCAATATATGCTACGTGTAATCCCGAAAAGGCTAAGTATATGATTATGTCTCGTGACCAGAATATTGTACGAAATGGAATTATAAAAATTGGAGATTTATCCTTCGAAAAGAGGTGGAAAAATTCAAATATCTTGGAGCAACAGTAACAAATATAAATGACACTCGGAAGGAAATTAAACGCAGAATAAATATGGGAAATGCCTGTTATTATTCGGTTGAGAAGCTTTTATCATCCAGTCTGCTGTCAAAATATCTGAAAGTTAGAATTTATAAAACAGTTATATTACCGGTTGTTCTGTATGGTTGTGAAACTTGGACTCTCATTTTGAGAGAGGAACAGAGATGAAGGGTGTTTGAGAATAAGGTTCTTAGGAAAATATTTGGGGCTAAGAGGGATGAAGTTACAGGAGAATGGAGAAAGTTACACAACGCAGAACTGCACGCATTGTATTCTTCACCCGACATAATTAGGAACATTAAATCCAGACGTTTGAGATGGGCAGGGCATGTAGCACGTATGGGCGAATCCAGAAACGCATATAGAGTGTTAGTTGGGAGGCCGGAGGGAAAAAGACCTTTAGGGAGGCCGAGACGAAGATGGGAAGATAATATTAAAATGGATTTGAGGGAGGTGGGATATGATGGTAGAGACTGGATTAATCTTGCTCAATGGCGGGCTTATGTGAGGGCGGCAATGAACCTCCGGGTTCCATAAAAGTCAGTAAGTAAGTGTATGTGACCAGGCTACAATGTCAAATGAATTCTTAAATTTTCCATGCCATAAATTTTGAAGTTGGTTAACCTGTATTTATGTTGGCTGGCTTGTACTCATGAGAGAACGCCGTTGGTCCAATAGAAGCCTTGGGTCAAGTATACACAAATAACATTAGAATGGGTAATATCGACTTTACACATCGTTATCGACATAAATATCGATATGCATAGCCGTTTCCGTTCTCGGTTTAGTGAATAAAATATCTTCACGTTCACGTCCTTCGCTTTCCGTTCTCGTCTTGGTTCTAGTTCCCTGTTTGTTGTGGAACAGCCTTAAGTCTTCATTTTTGTCTTTCCTCAACTCTCTTTTCATCTCTAGCCTTCAAATTTAGTTGTCTTTGTCTTCTTATTTCTGTTTCTATCTTCTTCGTCTTCATCTCTACTTGCATTTCCATCCTTGTTTTCTTACATATTTTTCTGTACTCTTCGTTTTGATTTTGGTCCTGTTTTCGTCTCCATCTCTATTCAACTGTATTTATTTCTCATCTTTTTCCTATATCTCTGTATCTGTCTTCGACATTATTTGTCTTTTTTCTCTGTAGCTTCTTAGTTTTATACTTCAAGATCCTCCATCTTCATCTTTGTCTTATATCTGTCAATCTATTCTTCGCCTACATCTTTATTTCTGCCTCCGTTTTCTATTTTGTCTGTTCACTTCGTCTTCATCTTCGTTTATATTTCCTTTTTTTTATAATTGCCTTCTAAGTTTATGCGTTTCCTGTCTTTGTACACGATTTTATTGTCTTGAATTTATGGGTACTGCTGCTCAAAATAAATAACTTGAATATATACATCACTGGATTCAGTTCACGATTCAACTGGGTTCATAATGAATGAAACATCTGTTTCTTTGGTATGTCAGGGACGTCTCATTTATGTAGCTTTATTTCAATCCATTCTCCAGTATGGAATTTTAGCGTGGGGACATGCATGTATTTCTAATCTCACTCCACTAATAGCCTACTTATTCAGAAAAGAATTATTAAAATATGCCTTAATAAACCAACTGATTACTCATCCGAGGTTATGTTTACTGATTTTAATGTTTTAAAAATTAAACAGATTTATTATATTGCCTTAATAATCTTCATACATAAAAATCGTAATAAATTCAAATTGTATCATCATAAATATGGAACTAAAAGATCCGATTTTATACGACTAGAGGAATCAAAGTGTTTCACAAGCACAAGTCTTAGCCATGGTACCTACTTTGGTCCAAGGTTATACAATAAAATAATTGATAAATACCCAAATTTGGAAAATTTCAGTATCAGAAATTTAAAAAATAGCGTTAGGAATTTAATTTTTAAAGAATATATATTAATTTAATATGTATATGTATTTGAATGACGTAAATTGTTAAAATTTAAATTGTATTTTTAAATTTAATTTGTTCCTGTAATTTTTTTTCTTGACCCAGTTTGTGTCAAATACAGTAATTATCTTTCTGTTTATCTTTGTGTTTAGATATCTCCCTGAGCACGAGTTTTTTACTCCTTCAGGGAAGAACTAAGATTGCATTTTTGTCCGTGTTATTTTACTAATAATAAACAATAATAATAAAGCGTTTTGCTCAAGTCTGAGTATGGTTATTGTTGTCGGTATAATATTCTCTGTTTCCATCTGTCTCTTGCTTCAGAGTTTGATATTTGAAGTTCCTTTTTATGTAAGAATACTGCCTTGCACTAAATTCTTACTAATTTCTGTGTTAAAACTTAACTATGCCTGATGTAAATTACTCTGTAGATGTAAAATTACTATTTTTAAAACTTTTTAATTGCGTAATCGAGAGAAAGGTGTAAGTAAACCTGTGACATACTTTCTCACAAATGGCTTCTAAAGACCCGGAGGTTCATTGTCGCCCTCACATAAGCCCGCCATCGGTTCCTATCCTGAGCAAGATTAATTCAATCTCTATCATCATATTCCACCTCCCTCAAATCCATTTTTATATTATCCCCCAATTTACAGTGCAGTTTTTTTTTTCAGTAGGTTATTTTACGACGCTTTATCAACAGCTTAGGTTATTTAGCGTCTGAATGAGATGAAGGTGATAATGCCGGTGAAATGAGTCCGGGGTCCAACACTGAAAGTTACCCAGCATTTGCTCATATTGGGTTGAGGGAAAACCCCGGAAAAACCTCAACCAGGTAACTTGCCCCGACCGGAATCGAACCCGGGCCACCTGGTTTCGCGGCTAGACGTGCTAACCGTTACTCCACAGGTGTGGACTACAGTGCAGTTTTGCGAAGTCTTTGGAATAATATTGTTCTAAATTTTCAATGCAAAATACATTTACTAGCAATTTAAAAAATATGATCGTGCAAAAAATGTTGTACAATACGTGTTTGTGAAGTGCATTACGAAATCTCGGAAATTGGAAAACGAGCATAGAACATTAATGCTGATTCCATTGGAATTTTAAATTAGCATAAATATATTTAATTTAATTTAATTTAGTAGTCTGACCCAATATTTTGGGTTTGCCCTGCGAAACAAAATAGCTCACAATAAAATTTAAAATGAAAAAATATATAAACAGGTTTCAGACAAAAGTGAATAAGACATAAGAAAAAAAATAGAACCAAGTGTAATTTAAATTGAATGTACACTATAAAGATGCTCACGAAATATCGCTACAGAAAATTTTACTATGGTGGTGACGATGGCATCTTGAAGATCTCTCGTCAGCTTGTATTTTTCCCTCCACTTTACAAAGACTTTCGGGATGGTGCCTCTCGCTCCGAAGAAGAGACCGGTAACTGTGATTTTTTTCTATGTTGTATTTCGCTGATAAGTACTGAATCGTGGGCTCGTAGATTTTCCTTTTCTCTTCGTTCACTTCAGATGGTTGAGTGGCTGAGATTTCAAATCTGATGGTAGGATCAATTATTTCGGCTGTCTGTTTATTCCTATTTACAGCTATGATATCGATCCTACGATTGCTTCCGCCATCAGCAATACAATGAAATTTCTCGTGAACGTCTAGATTTTTGGATCGAAGTGCATCTGCGATCATAGAACGTATGATGTTGTGACGTTTTATTCTGAGTACTTCTCCCTATGGGCAACTCCCAAGCACATGTGGTAAAGTTTCGTACTCACTGCAGTGCCTACAGTGGGTTGTGCCTGTAGAGCGACCAGGGAGAGAACGTATATATAAATTTAAAAATAGAACATGTAATATAATATAGGCCTAAACGAATATGTATATGTTATTTTTATTGTAGTTATTTGTCTTGAATGATTGACCAGTCAGCTGCGTCTTGAGGCAACTTGTTAAACATAAGGAGCTTCATTTGTTTCATTCAATCATTTTTTTTGTCTCAGTGCGTTTTAAGTTCATAAATAAATAAGGAAATAAATAAATGAATCAATTAATCTCAGTAAGTAAATAAGTAAATAAATATGTAAATAAATAAATGGATAAATAATAAACTTTAATTATATCATTACTGGAATAGTAACAAAATTATTTTTAAATGCTCCATGGTCTGTTGGTCCAGATTTGAGGTCCCGGGTTCGATTCTCGGGTTCGGCTCCCGGTGAATTTTTCTTGAAGAAAAATTGCCAGGTTTCTAGAGTCTGGAAATTTATTGTAATAGTGAGTGTGCCGAGGTAATATTAATTAGCCAATCTTCATAAATAGAAAATACAATATATCAGGACTGTCGCTGGGCAGTAACCTGAACACAAGTTTCAATGTCACATTGTTGATAAGTAACTCCATTATTTTTTTAGGTAGTGATATCAATTGTATATTTTTCTATTTTAAGCTTTAATAAATGTAGCATTTTAAAATTCCTTTGCAGAACGAAAACTTAGGCTACATTTGTTCACATAAAATTCCCTCGCATTTAAAGAACAAAATTAAAATTCTTTCATTCATTTATTATCATAATACACTGCTCTCTTAAACTGACTGAGCAGTTTAGGAATTAAATCAATGGCTTTCCCAAAACAATCTATGAATATGTTTCGTATAATATAATTTTTATCTCGAAAAGAAAGCAAAAATGAACAAAATTGCATTAAACTTTTTGCTTCAAATATCTCATACAATAACCCCAACCCCAAATTAATGACACTACTTACCGTTGAATCTGTGAAGTTTTATATGATATTCTTATTGAATTTGGTATTCCCAAGAAACTAGTTCGATTAATTAAAATGTGTCTCAGTGAAACATACAGCAGAGTACGTATAGGTCAGTTTTTGTCAGATGCGTTTCCAATTCACTGTGGGCTAAAGGAAGGAGATACACTATCATCTTTACTTTTTAACTTCGCTCTAGAGTATGCCATTAGGAAAGTCCAGGATAACAGAGAGGGTTTGGAATTGAACGGGTTACATCAGCTGCTTGTCTATGGGGATGACGTGAATATGTTAGGAGAAAATCCACAAACGATTAGGGAAAACACGAGAATTTTACTGGAAGCAAGTAAAGAGATAGGTTTGGAAGTAAATCCCGAAAAGACAAAGTATATGATTATGTCTCGTGACCAGAATATTGTACGAAATGGAACTATAAAAAAGGAAATTTATCTTTTGTAGAGGTGGAGAAGTTCAAATATCTTGGAGCAACAGTAACGAATATAAATGATACTCGGGAGGAAATTAAACACAGAATAAATATGGGAAATGCCTGTTATTATCGGCTGAGAAACTTTTATCGTCCAGTCTGCTGTCAAAAAATCTGAAAGATACAATTTATAAAACAGTTATATTACCGGTTGTTCTTTATGATTGTGAAACTTGGACTCTCACTTTGAGGAGGAATATAGGTTAAGGGTGTTTGAGAATAAGGTTCTTAGGAAAATATTTGGGGCTAAGAGGGATGGAGTTATAGGAGAATGGAGAAAGTTACACAACACAGAACTGCACGCATTGTATTCTTCACCTGACATAATTAGGAACATTAAGTCTAGACGTTTGAGATGGGAAGGACATGTAGCACGTATGGACGAATCCAGAAATGCAATAGAGTGTTAGTTGGAAGGCCGGAGGGAAAAAGAGAAAAAGACCTTTAGGGAGGCCGAGACGTAGATGGGAAGATAATATTAAAATGGATTTGAGGGAGGTGGGATATGATGATAGAGACTGGATTAATCTTGCTCAGGATAGGGACCGATGACGGGCTTATGTGAGGGCGGCAATGAACCCTCGGGTTTCTTAAAAGCCAGTAAGTAAGTAAGTACTTACCGTTGAATCTGTGTAGGCCTACCTTATAGCCGTGTGCGATTATCAAAGCGATATTATGAAATATTCCGTTCTCAATCGGTCAATGTTTGGGTCCCTTGTGAGTGATCTTCAAAAAACCTTTTAACCGGCATTATCAAAACAACAACGTACTTAGCAACACAGACTATTCTATAATCCTCGCTGGATCTGAACCCGGATCGCACCTGTGGGCGGGCTCGAAGCCGCCGCGACCACCGATCCCACTCCCCATCCGGCACGCCCGCAGAATGGGTCGGGACTTAAGACAAGGGCCACAAACGAGATTTGAAGCAAGTGCAAACACGTTTTATTCGCGGGCGGGGGGGCGGCGCCCACCACAAATCGGCCCCCGGCATCGGCAATAAAGTTGGAATTGGTTGGCTTCGCGCGGGGCCGTTACGGCTGATGGGGGATTGAGGCGGCCCCGCCTGACATTTCGGCGAATGGAACGACTGCGGGAACACGTACATAAAATAAAACCGAGAAGCGCTCGCCCGTTTTATGGGCTGCTCAGACAAAACAAGGCGATATTTCCATCTGCAGTTACACTCCTGGATTTGCTTCACTTCATTTCCATCTTCAACTGCGTCTTCTTCGTTTCCGTTTTTTTATCAACTACGTTTGCATTTCCATCTTCCCAGTCAACAATCCCATCTTCCCGACTCCCATTTCCTTGATCATTAACCCCTTTTTCATTTAAATATTCTCAGCACCAACTACATCAGCTTTTTCTCCGGTTCTGTGTACAACTTTCTATCACTTTCAGCTCTGCCTTCTGCATCTTCGTCTTCTTTTTCAGCCGTCCCTTCTCAATGCTTAATTTTATATCCTTCTTCGTCTTTAACTCTAAGTTCCGTCCCTTCATTCTCATTTTTAATTCTATCTCGTCATTGTCTGCGTCTTTTCATCTGTCATCAATCATCACCGTTTTAATTCCTACTTTTATCTTCTACTTCTGTCTTCTTTTACATATTCAACTTAACTTCCTGTTTATCATCACAGTTTCTTCCTCATCATTTTCATAGACTTCATTTTGCAGTTCTATATTCTCCTCTCTCTCCATTTTTAGTTCGGTATTGTTCTTTCTCTTCGACTTCACTTCTACATTTTTCGTCTTCTCGTTTCCTTTTCCTTTATAAAATTTATGCTGCGATCTGCTTCGTTTTAAACTTCTAAGTTATTATTTCCTCCTCTTGGCCTTCATTCTCTATGTTGTTATTTCTCTTCATCTTCAGTTCTCTTTTTTATTTTCATCATCATCAGCTGTATTCTTCTTCATGGCTTTCTTCTTCGCCTTCATTTTAAGATTTCTTCGTCTAAAAGTTCAATTCTGCCTCATTCTTCGTCTATAACTTCAATTCTACCTTATTCTTCGTCTATAACTTTAATCCTATCTTCTTCGCCTATAATTGCAATGCTGCATTCTTCTTTGTCTTTATCTTCAAAATCACTTCCTTCTTCGTCTACAAATTCAATTCAATCTTCTTCTTCGTCTGTAACTTCAATCCTATCTTCTCCATCTGTGACTTCAATCCTATCTTATTCTCTGTCTATAACTTCAATTCTATCTTATGCTTCGTCTATAATTTCAATTCAATCTTCTTTGTCTGTAACTTCAATCCTATCTTCTTCATTTGTGGCTTCAATCCTATCTTATTCTTCGTCTATAATTTCAATTATATCTTCTTTGTCTATAACTTCAATCCTATCTTCATCTGTGGCTTCAATCCTATCTTCATCTGTGGCTTCAATCCTATCTTATTCTCTGTCTGTAACTTCAATTCTATCTTATTCTTCGTCTATAATTTCAATTCCATCTTCTTTATCTGTAACTTCAATCCTATCTTCATCTGCGACTTCAATCCTATCTTCTCCATCTGTGACTTCAATCCTATCTTATTCTCTGTCTGTAACTTCAATTATATCTTATTCGTCTATAATTTCAATTCTATCTTCTTTGTCTGTAACTTCAATCCTATCTTCATCTGTGGCTTCAATCCTATCTTATTCCCTGTCTGTAACTTCAATTCTATCTTATTCTTCGTCTATAATTTCAATTCTATCTTCTTTGTCTGTAACTTCAATCCTATCTTCATCTGTGGCTTCAATTCTATCTTATTCTTCGTCTATAATTTCAATTCCATCTTCTTTGTCTATAATTTCAATTCTATCTTCTTTGTCTGTAACTTCAATCCTATCCTCTTCATTTGTGGCTTCAATCCTATCTTATTCTCTGTCTATAACTCCAATTCTATCTTATTCTTCGTCTATAATTTCAATTCAATCTTCTTCTTCGTCTGTAACTTCAATCCTATCTTCTCCATCTGTGACTTCAATCCTATCTTATTCTCTGTCTGTAACTTCAATTGTATCTTATTCTTCGTCTATAATTTCAATTCTATCTTCTTTGTCTGTAACTTCAATCCTATCTTCATCTGTGGCTTCAATCCTATCTTATTCTCTGTCTGTAACTTCAATTGTATCTTATTCTTCGTCTATAATTTCAATTCCATCTTCTTTGTCTGTAACTTCAATCCTATCTTCTTCATTTGTGGCTTCAATCCCATCTTATTCTCTGTCTGTAACTTCAATTCTATCTTATTCTTCGTCTACAACTACAATCCTATCTCTTTCTTAATCTATAAATTCAATCCTATCTTCTTCTTCTTCTTCTTCTTCAATCTTATTCTTTGTCTGTAACATCAGTTTACTCTTCATCTTTTCATCTTTACCTCTTCTTCTTCTTCCTCTTCATCTTCAGTTATATCTCACTCTTAGATTTCATGTTCAATTATATCTTCTTCATCGTCTTCAGCTTCAGTCCTATCTCCTTACTTATCTTTCTCTTCAGTTCCATCTTTCTCTTAATCTTCATGTTCACATATATCTTCTTCTTCGCCTTCATATTAAGAACGGTGATTTATTATTATTATTATTATTATTATTATTATTATTACTACTACTACTACTACTACTATTATTATTATTAATATACAGTTACATCGTCTTCATATTCAGTTCTGTCTTCTTCTTCGTCTTCATATTCAGTTTTATCTCCTTCTTTGACTTTATCTCAATCTTCAGTTTAGTTTAGGTCTCTCGTCGTCTTGTCAACTCTTCTACATTCTTCTTCGCCTTCGTATCAAATTCTTTTTCCTCGTACTGCGTCGTCATTTCAATGTTCTTCATTTACATCTCTACTTCAGTTTCCCCTATGTAATTTTCAGTTTTCTTTTTCGTCATTATTCTTAATTAAATGTGTTCCTTCGCTCTCTTCCTCAGTTCTTCTATTTTCTCTGTTTTCTTTCTCAGTTCTGTTTCATTTTTCGGTCTTCACCTTCACATTTACTTTCATTTCCATCTTGTTTCTCGTCTTCATCTGTATTCTTCATTTTCATCGTCACTCCTGACTTCAACTTCTTAATCTTTAGTTCTGACTTTCTGTTCCCATTCAATTGTAACTTTACTTTTTCGTCGTGCAACGACTACCTTCTCCTTCGCCTTCAACACTTACATATTCTTCCTCCTGGTCATTTTCAGTTCTGTCTTCGTCTTTCATTTGAGTCTCGATCTGTTTCTACTACACCTCACGCTTTTGTGCTCTTAGCCTTCATCTTCAGTTTAAGTATTTACATTTCGGCGGAGACGGCCGTATCCTTAATAATAGAACTCGGATTTTTATACTCGAATAGGATAGACTGCAACAATTTTGTGTAAAAATCCCTAAATGTATGCAACACGAGAAATTCTCGAGCGCTGATATTGCCTAAAACTAGATATATTAAAGAACGTATGTTTCAGCCTACGCTTAACAAGACTAAAAATCGAGGCCTATTAATAACAGAGCAAAAACATTACAACCACTTCCTATTATTATTATTATTATTATTATTATTATTATTATTACTATTATTATTACTATTATTATTATTATTATTATTACTTACTTACTTACTCACTTACTTACTGGCTTTTAAGGAACCCGGAGGTTCATTGCCGTCTTCAAATAAGCCTGCCATTGGTCCCTATCCTGAGCAAGATTAATCCACTCTCTATCATCATATCCCACCTCCCTCAAATCCATTTTAATATAATCTTCCCATCTAAGTCTCGGCCTCCCTAAAGGTCTTTTTCCCGACCTCCCAACTAACACTCTATATGCATTTTTGGCTTCGTCCATACGTGCTACATACCCTGTCCATCTCAAACGTCTGGATTTAATGTTCCTAATTATGTCAGGTGAAGAATATAATGCGTGCAGTTCTGCGTTGTGTAACTTTCTCCATTCTCCTGTAACTTCATTCCTCTTAGCCCCAAATATTTTCCTAAGAACCTTATTCTCAAACACCCTTAATCTCTGTTCCTCTCTCAAAGTGAGGTCCAAGTTTCACAACCATAAAGAACAACCGGTAATATAACTGTTTTACAAATTCTGACTTTCAGATTTTTTGACAGCAGACTCGATGATAAAAGCTTCTCAACCGAATAATAACAGGGATTTTACATATTTATTCTGTGTTCAATTTCCTCCCGAGTATCATTTATATTTGTTACTGTTGCTCCAAGATATTTGAACTTCTCCACCTCTTCAAAAGATAAATTTCCAATTTTTATATTTCCATTTCGTACAATATTCTGGTCACGAGACATAATCATATACTTTGTCTTTTCGGGATTTACTTCCAAACCGATCGCTTTACTTGCTTCAAGTAGAATCCCCGTGTTTTCCCTAATCGTTTGTGGATTTTCTCCTAACATATTCACGTCATCCGCATAGACAAGCAGCTGATGTAACCCGTTCAATTCCAAACCCTGTCTGTTATCCTGGACTTTCCTAATGGCATACTCTAGAGCAAGCACTTATTATTATTATTATTATTATTATTATTATTATTATTATTATTATTATTATTATTGTTGTTGTTGTTGTTACTATTATTAGCATATTGGCTGCTGCTGATGCTGCAGCGGATGAGCTCTTAAGGCACATCCTCTCGCCGCGTTAAAGTTTAATGCGCGCGCAAATCGCATCGCATAATTAGACAAGAAAGAGTCGGCGGGGGCCGTCTTGCCTAACATCCGGAGGAGGAGGAGGAGGAGGAGGAGGAGGAGCTGCTCCTGGGGGACGCATCCCGCACGGCCCCGCAGTTTTACAGCGCTGCCGCCTCCCGGGGGAGCCGCCCCTACTTTATTGTGCAGCGCGGGAATTGCAAATGTGACGGTCGGCGCGGCGTTTAGGAGCGACACGAACGCACCTGAGTTGTCACGCCCGTGCGTGCCCCGACTTCATGAAACAGCCGGATCGACCGCAAGAACCTGATACACTCAGCGATAACGCCGAGAGTGCAGGCACAGTCGTATCCTAGCAACCACACGTGTTCCAAATAGTTGAGCTGACATCGGGCTTACATTGTAATTAATAGGAACTTGGCGGCGATTTATTTATTACTAGCCGTACCCGTGCGCTCCGCTGCACCCGTTAGAAATAAATATAAAGTAATTACATAATTAAAATAGGACATTTGATCCAGGGAACATTCGTGTTTGATATAAGGATAAATCGTTTAATATGTTACTTAATTTAAATTGTGTTTAAATAATTAAAATGCGATCATTTCGGTCCAGAGAGCACTCATTTGGTGCAATGACAATTCCTTTAACATGTTTCTCAATTTTTATTACATGCAACCATAATTTAATGAACATTGACGTCATTTACATTTAATGTGTATACTTTATTTTACTTGCTATATGTTTCCATTGAATTATGGTAATAACTTAATTTTAACCATTCTTTTCTACGTATTCAGTAAATGGCGTTTGGCCCACTATGGTTCTGAACCCTTCAAATAACTTAAATTATATTATATGATATTACATATTATATTATATTATATTATATTATATTATATTATATTATATCAGAAGTTACTGTAATAACATTATAGCATTATGTCCATCTAGAGAAACTACACTTTCCAATGGTGAAATAATAATTAATTATGCAAATCGGTTAATTTAGCTTCCGATATTACTTCATAGAAACACAGACACATTCTCTGTAGGCTATCTTTCATAGCTTTCGATTGTTGCTGTCCAAGGCTCCTTATAGACGAAGTCATTTGTTTTTTATTTCATTATACGGCCTTAGATGGCAGTTATTTTAATTTTAAAACTCATTTCTCTCATTAAATATCAGTCCTATCAAAAATTTTCAGGGAATAAAACTTATCGCAAATTATGTTTAAAGAAACTTTTGTTATGTAACATTTTTCACAAAAATTAATAATAAGCGAGATATTTCGATTTATTTAATTCAGGCTCCCTTATAACCCCCCTTTTAAATAACGTATTTTGAATGCCATATAGCCTATAATCTAAGTTACAACGAACATAATTTATATTCCAATTTTCATCGAAATCCGTTCATCCATTATCGCATGAAAAGGTAACAAACATACAGACAGACAGACATACAAACAAAAATTTCAAAAAGTCGATTTTCGGTTTCAGGGTGGTTAATTATATATGGTAGGACCAATTATTTTTGGAAAATCGAAAATTACCAGAAAAATTTCGGCTACAGATTTATTATTAGTATAGATTGTTATTTTTTCCGTTGATAACTCTATAGCATCTATTAGTGCTTTATGGTTGTGCTAACTGATGAAAATAAATATTAATACACCTACAAATGAAATTGTAGATGTAATAGATGATACTACATTTCAAGCTGTGTAAGCAACCCAAATAAATATAAAAGAAATAAAAGAAAGCTTAAAATAGAAAACTACAGAACTAAAAAAATAATGGAGTTGCTTATCAACAACGTGACGCTGAAACTTGTGTTCAGGTTACTGCCCAGCGACAGTCCTGATATATTGTATTTTGTATTTATGAAGATTGGCTAATTAATATTAGGCTACCTCGGCACACTCACTATCACAAAAAATTTCTACACTCTACACAACCTGGCAATTTTTCTTCTTCAAGAAAAATTCACCGGTAATCGAACCCGGGACCTCAAATCTGGACCAACAGACCACGGAGGCAGTTAAAAAAAATTGTTACAAGCACCATTTCCTATTCCAATAATGATATAATTAAAGTTTACTTATTTATATATTTATTTATCCATTTATTTATTTACATATTTATTTACTTATTTCCTCATTTATTTATTTATTTATTTATTTATTTATATTTCCTTACTTATTTATTTATGAACTTAACACGCAATGAAACAAAAAAATGATTCAATGAAACAAATAAATGAAGCTGCCTGTGTTTAATCAATTATCTTAAGACACAGCTGACATGGTCAATCATTCAAGACAATAACTATAATAAATATAACAAATATATATTCGTTTAGACCTACATTAAATGGCATGCTCTCTTTTTCTTAATTTAAATATATATATATATATATATATATATATATAATTTATTTATTTATTTATTTAACCTGGTAGAGATAAAGCCATCAATTAAGAAGAGAGAAGCATTTCTTTTATTGACTAACGGTCTTTCTAATAAAAACTCTATATACAGACGTTTAACTGTCTTATACAATGAGTAGCTCGTTTATAAGTCGTGTGTAAATTCCTTACTAATAATCACTACATACGTCATGTATAACAGTATAACTGTTACACAGCTACGTCATAGTTTCGTTACGAAAGGTAATAGAATACCTGAGGTTCTCTAATACATCCGGTAGAGCGCTCTAGTGTGGCATGTTAAGTATCGATAGTACAACTGGCTCTAATCGATTACCACACTATATTTTGGTCAAAGAGAACAAGCTACAGCAATAATATTCTACTTATTCTGTGCTCTTTGGTGTGTTTTTCTGTGGTTATAAGGCATCCATCATCATAAAATGACAGTCGATACGAACAGCTGTTAGAGGGGCGGCCATTTTTTCCCTATATACAACGCTTAAACAAGGGGTTTCGTATATATAACTACTGCAAAGCAATTCCCATTGTATAGTTACAGGCTGTTTATACGTCCATCGCTTATGCATGGTTTATTAGTAACGTTTTCTGTCTCAACACTGCATAAGTCTCGTATAAAAACTGTACACGGTTTATTAGTAAGACCGTAAGTAAAAAATTAAACGCAATAAGAAAATGCTTAATAAGTTTGCTTTTGAACGCTACTAAATTCCGACAGTCTCTGATGTCACTGGGTAGGGTATTCCACAAGCGCGAGAGCGAGATTGTGTATGATGATGAATACGATGATGTCTTATGTGTTGGTATGGCTAGTGTGCGGCTATTTTGGTGCGTGTGAAGAGATTATGTTATGATGACAGGTAACTGAAACGGGAGGCAAGGTAGGTAGGTGTAGAAGTGTGAAGGACTTGGAAAAGGAGAACAAGAGAATGAAAATTTCTACGTTCGTTAAGCCGTAGCCAGTTTAGAGTTTGGAAGGATGGGGTAATGTGGTCAGCGCGACGGACATCGCAGACGAAGGGAACACAAGAATTATGAACACGTTGTAATTTTTGCGACTGGTTGACATTGAGGTCAGTCAGTAGAAAATCACAATAATCGAAGTGGGGCATTACTAATGTTTCCACTAGTATTTTCTTGAGTGATAGCGGAAGGAATATATATATATATATATGATAATTCAAAATTCCAATGGAATCAGCAATAATGTTTATTGTTTGTTGAGGCCAAAATTATTATAGTATATTACGATACAGATTTGGAAGTGCCTTTTACAAAATCGAGGAAAAATTTGAAAAACTCGCTCTGCTCTTTTTCAGCTTCCAAGATTTCGTAATGCACTGCACAAACACGTATTGTACAACATTTTTTGCAAGATCGTATTTTTAAAATTGCTAGTAAATGTATTTTGCATTGAAAATTTAGAACAATATTATTCCAAACACTTCACAAAACTGAACTGTAAATTGGGGGGATAATATAAAAATGGATTTGAGGGAGGTGGAATATGATGATAGAGACTGGATTGATCTTGCTCAGGATAGGGACCGATGGCGGGCTTATGTGAGGGCGACAATGAATCTCCGGGTTCTTTAAAAGCCATTTGTGAGAAAGTACGTCACAATTTTATTTACACCTTCCTCTCGATTACGTAATTTAAAAGTTTTAAATATAGCAATTTTACACGTACAGCGTAATTTACATCAGGCATAGTTAAGTTTTAACACAGGAAATTCTGATGCTATCTTAGCAAGTGTTCATGAAATGTTTTCTGTTAAGTTTATTATTAAATCAGTTTAATAATTTATTCAGTTTTAAGATCTGTTGGAGAAACTGTCCCTTAATTACGTATCTGTAATTGGCATTATATTACAATACAGAACATAAAAATATCTCAAGAATTTGGTTCAAGGACTTTGGAATAAAAAAAGAATTAGGAAAGAAGACAAACAGTACAACACTTCTGAAAGAAAAACTATTAGCTTCAATCGTAATTCATTGCCTCATTAATAATTTATTAATATATCCATCGTTAATCTCTTCCTCCATCGATCTCAAGGCATGCATTTTTCATCCCTTTAAGTTTCTTGATACTTCCTCTACTCCATCCAATCACTATTGACACGTCTACCGAGTTCCCTTTACCCCTGAGGATGTAAGGCTGTAACCCGCTTAACTTTGTTACTAGGCCTATCTTGACTTGACTATACCATTAATAAATCGTCTTTTGTGCTCTAGTACCTAGGGGAGATATGCATAGACAATTCGCTAGCCCGCGCTACGAGCGTGCTAAACTAGCCCCGGCTATCGAACTGGTTATTTGTACAGGATTCGTATCGTATCATATATCATATCATATCATATCATATCATATCATATCATATCATATCATATCATATCATATCATGAGTTCTTGAAATTTATATTTTCCCCGCCATTCATAAAATATTTTGATATGATACCTCTTGCACAAAAGGGGAGATCTATAACTGGAACTTGATTAATATAGTTCAGTATTATTTGTATTTATCCTGGTAATAATGAACAGTTTGACTCGTAGACATTTTGTTTTTGCAGCATTAACTTCCCATGATTGTACGAGAACATTCGAAGAGAACGGCAGTTACGTAGACATTCAGCCCCCCCTCCTACCATTAATGCACAACACAATGTCAATACGGCGGTTGCTGTCGTCTGCGATACAACGAACTTTTCTGTTGATTTTCGAGTTCGATATTTTTTCCGGTTATTATATGCTTATTTAAGTTGTGTTAACTCTCGCTAGTTTTATATTTTATTTTATCCGTCTTAGTATTTATTTTATTATTGTAAATATTTTTGTTCTATCACTATTATTATTATTATTATTATTATTATTATTATTATTATTATTATTGTCATTATTATTATTAATGAATTATTTGTATTACTATCTTTGTATCGCCTCCGTCACGATTATTCTATTATTATTATTATTATTATTATTATTATTATTAGTATTATTATTATTATTATTACTATTATATCTATCATCAGCATTATTGTTTGATCCCTGTAAAATTTATGTAGACTACTGGACTGTACCCGAGCACGAGCATATGCTCATTTCGGGTATCTATTCATATGTATTCAATTCAAATGTAAATTGTAAATAAATTTGAATTTGAATTTGAAAATATCATATCTCATCACATCACATCACATCACATCACATCACATCACATCACATCACATCACATCACATCACATCATATCATATCATATCATATCATATAATATCATATAAATCCCACAAGGGTAGCTGCCCTTGAGTAAGGATTGCCAGAAGACACAGCATACTGAACAAATAAAATAAAAATAAACATTTGCGTTATCACTATTTGCGATGTTTATTTTTAAATGAAAGCTACCCTTGGGAAAGTACTTTTATTCAATAATCATATCATATCATATCATATCATATCATATCATATCATATCATATCATATCATATCATATCATATCATATCATATCATATCATATCATATCGCTAACACTGGTTTATGAATACGAAAAACGTTAGTTCGCTGATCATCCACCGGAAGCCCGCGCTAAAAATGTCCATGAATACGGCCCTAGAGTAGTAGATATTTGATCTGAGGTGCACTGGTTCAAACCCGCCGTAGGCGATAGATTTTAAAGAATGATAAAATCTTAGCATGTCTTCTTCCGTGGAAAGTGAATATTTACAGTCGTTTAAGTAATACAATACGAAATATAAAAAATACCCCATAAACTTAATTAAAGGACTTTTGAATAAGAAGAAGAAGAAGAAGAAGAAGAAAAAGAAGAAGAAGAGGGGACTGAAGAAACGATGTCGCAATAAAAGAGTGTTGTTATAACAAAAACAAACTTACAACTTACTTACAAATGGCTTTTAAGGAACCCGGAGGTTCATTGCCGCCCTCACATAAGCCCGCCATTGGTCCCTATCCTGTGCAAAATTAATCCAGTCTCTATCATCATATACCATCTCCCTCAAATCCATTTTAATATTATCCTCTCATCTACGTGTCGGCCTCCCCAAAGGTCTTTTTCCCTCCGGTCTCCCAACTAACACTGTACATGCATTTCTGGATTCGCCCATACGTGCTACATGCCTTGCCCATCTCAACCGTCTGACAGAAAAAGGAACACAGTGAGTAAAATAAAAAAGAACAAATACATCCCCAAAATTTAAGTATTTTAGTTTGCAACTTTATATAGACCTACAGTAATATAATTTTTAAATATGTTACTCTGTTCTTGTTTTCTTTATTACTTTCAAACAAAATTACTGTGTTGGACTGTAAAAAATACTAATGAAAAGTAATTCTTTTCTGTTTCAGTTTTACAAAATATTTCGTTGTATATCATTATCAATTTTGCTTTCATTAAACCAAATTTATGGCACACATTATCTCACTTTTTAACACTCTCAATTTCCCCCCCCCACCAAGAATAAATTCGAACTGCATGGGATTCAAAGCGTCGGTCAATATTTTCTGCAAGGAAATTTAGATTTTTAAAATGTTGAATAATTTACAACGCGTTCTGCATTAAGCTATATATTATTCTGCTTCTGAAATAATATTACGGTATAACCATCAGCGTAACGTGTTTCCCTACTGACCCGAACCAACATTCGAGCGTGTGTTCGATTCCCGCTGGGCTGATTAAATTGTTGAGTATTATCCGAGGTTTTCCCTTAACTGTATAGCGAATGTCAGGTAATAACAGGGAACTCCACCGCTGTGGAGTAACGTTTAGCATGTCTGACCGTTAAACGAGTGGTCCGGGTTCAAATCCTGGCTGGAACAATTTATCTGTTCGAGGTTTTTCCGGAGTTTTCCCTAAACCCATTAAGAGTAAATACTGGGTAACTTTCGGCGCTGGACCCTGGACTCTTTTCGCCGGCATTATCACTTTCATCTCACTCAGACCTTAGATAACCATAGCAGTTGATAGAGCGTCGTAAAATAAACACAATAAAATAACATGGAGAATAACACCTTGCCAAAAGCCATCTTGCTACCACCAATTTCATCGACGCTAAATAACCTAACAGTTCATACAACTTCGTTAAATGACTCAAACATCCAGTGGTTCTGCACTATGCTGTCAACATCCACGCACAATGATTTGGTGTTACGTATAATGCAACTGTGAAGAAGAGTTAGAGTGCTGTAAGGTTTAGGATAATTTACTAGCGTCCATTACAATTGACTGTAAATGCATTCGGTTTCAATAATTCCAGTTGTATGATATCAGAATATAGATTTAAATTATTCAATTTGTAAACATAGAATAGCCATGTCATTCCACTAGTATTATTTACCAGAAAGAAGTTAGTTTTTTTTTTAAATTGTAAGTTTTGTTTCTTGTGTTTTAGTTATGAAGTTTCAATATTATCGAGATGAGTTCTAAGAAACGAAACATTTAAAATGAAAATAGGATGTCATATTGAATAGCTATCCCTCTAGGTATTTTATTTAGTTTTAAAATATACTTCTTTATTTTAGTACAAAATTAAATATCATCCATCTTAACTTCCGGTCGTCCTCATGATGGATAACACGTATGTGGTCCTCAGATCACTCGTAATTTCATACTTGACCATATGGTTTAAAAATAAAAGTAACAGAAAGAAACTATACAAAAAAACACAATAAGTTATACCAGACTTTCATTTCAAAACTTGTCAGTCTAAGTAACATTTACTGTATTTCAATTAAATTTAATTATAAAACAGGTTAATTTACTCGTAGATATTGAGGGGAAAGTTTAAAACCAGTGTTAATTGCATTTTAGATTTCACCACCTCACCGCTGTAACCCTCCTATTTCAAAATACACTCATATTTTGATACTTAAATTTGAGAGAGCATTCAATTGTTTTCAAATCTCATTCATTTTTGTTTCATATCTTTTGTTTTCTATCGTGCCCTGGTAACCTGCATTGTTATTGTTCATTACAGTTGAAGAGAATAAAAACAACAAAGAGTATTGTAGATTACACTTTATTTCTAGCAGTAGGGCTAATACAAACTAATATTAACAAATATTATGGTTGTGTATCCTTTAAAAATTTTAAACAGGATTGAGGTTAATAAAAGCCGAAGTTTTGATTTTATAATACTGTACTTATATAACAGAATAACAGAGAGGGTTTGAAATTGAACGGATTACATCAGCTGCTTGTCTATGCGGATGACGTGAATATGTTAGGAGAAAATCCACAAACGATTAGGGAAAACGCGGAAATTCTAGTTGAAGCAAGTAAAGCGATAGCGTTGGAAGTAAATCCCGAAAAGACAAAGTATATGATTATGTCTCGTGACCAGAATATTGTACGAAATGGAAATACAAATATTGGAAATTTATCTTTTGAAGAGGTAGAGAAGTTCAAATATCTTGGAGCAACAGTAACAAATATAAATGATACTCGGGAGGAAATTAAACACAGAATAAATATGGGAAATGCTTGTTATTATTTCGTTGAGAAGCTTTTATCATCCAGTCTGCTGTCAAAAAATCTGAAAGTTAGAATTTATAAAACAGTTATATTACCGGTTGTTCTTTATGGTTGTGAAACATGGACTCTCACTTTGAGAGAGGAACATAGGTTAAGGCTGTTTCAGAATATGGTGCTTAGGAAAATATTTGGGGCTAAGAGGGTTGAAGTTAAAGGAGAATGGAGAAAGTTACACAACGCAGAACTTCATGCATTGTATTCTTCACCTGACATAATTAGGAACTTAAAATCCAGACGTTTGAGATGGGCAGGGCATGTAGCACGTATGGGCGAATCCAGAAATGCATATAGAGTGTTAGTTGGGAGACCGGAGGGAAAAAGACCTTTGGGGAGGCCGAGACGTAGATGGGAAGATAATATTAAAATGGATTTGAGGGAGGTGGGATATGATGATAGAGAATGGATTAATCTTGCTCAGGATAGGGACCAATGGCGGGCTTATGTGAGGGCGGCAATGAACCTCCGAGTTCCTTAAAAGCCAGTAAGTAAGTACTTATGTATGGTTTTGATACTTAGCATTGCTAAGTAGAGAAGTTCCGAAATAGATTGTATTACGCTTAGACAACAATGGAGCACAGTTTGAACATTTAATTTAGTAAATTTATTTAATTGATATTAGGATATTACGCAAAATAAATTTGTTTTCATACAACGACCAACTGACAATGACAACAATCCAGGTTTCCAGGCGACAATAGAAGATAAAAGTTATGAGAACAAATGAATGAAATGTATAATAAACAGTTGAATACTCTTTCAAACTTAAGTATTATATTAGTAATATAGTGGAGCCATTTGAATGTTCAAAGGGGGTGGGAGGTGAAGGGGTGAAATGTAAAATGCAATTAACACTAGTTTTAAACTTTCCCCAAAAAATCTAAATGGACGTGTTTTTTGCTTAATTTAAATTTAATTGACAGAAATAATTATTTAGACTGGGGGATCTGAAATGAAAGCCTTATAGCTATGTAATAAAAATTGATAATTTACTTTTATTTTAAGTCTCATAAAGGACTTAATTTAATATATTAAAGTAAAATGGCTTACAGAGAACAGTACACAATCTGAAATAATGCGACTACAAAGAGCTGGCAGGGTGCGCCCTCTGCAGATTTTACGCCTACAATACTGAAATAACTTTCTCTAAGAAAGTTAATAGGGAAAGAAGTTGAATAGTATAATTTTCTGAAATTACGTGGACAGCTAGAGCTACTTATTTTGAGTGCTAACTTCTTATGCTAAACACGTGGTCCAAGTGTTGGTGCCCCCTGTTTGGCAGAGGTAGCCATGGCAACTAAACGCCGTAATGTTAATAACCCGGCTCTCTCTTGATTCGCTCAATCAATATCCGTCAGATTGATGCGACGACGCGGCCGGAAAAACGGCGCAAGTGCAAGTCATTACGTGTCTGAACTTGGAGAGGTGCAAGTGCTGAAAACTGAACTACATTACTAACAAAGCGTTGCTTTAATTTAGAACTACTATATTTCGTTGTGACCGAGCGGAATGGTGTACAGGTGTCGTCTCTGACTTGCATTCGGGAGGCCCAGCTTCAAATCCCGAGGCCGACCAGTCTGAGTGTAGGGTTTCTTTCAGTGTTTTCCCCAGTCCCAAAGACGAATGCCGGATTTGAATTTACTTTCCAGTTGCCCCGAACATTCTGTCCGTTTTCTATGTGTTCGTGTTGTCTCTAGGAGATGGTCCCTGCTTTGAGCTGATCCTTTACCAAGGAAGTACCGCTATTGTCCATGTCTCACGTGTGTCCAAAATAATTATTCCTCCACTACGGGTACTGGCTTGTAAGACCCAGAAAGGAGGTTAACAAGGATAAAGAAACATTTCCTTGTGCACAAGAAGTAGCACACCTAACTACAAATATAGATGGTAGGGGTTCGATTTGTAGCAGGAAAATATAGAACTAATAGAAACAAGATACCTTAATTCAGCATCCTCCCTCTGAGGAATGCAACTCAAATTCTCTTTAACACGAATATGATACAACCAAGGTACTATCTTAAATTCAGCACAGTCCGTCTGAGAAATGCAACTCAAATTCTGCTTAACACGAAACTGATTCAACCACGATACTATCTTAAATTCAGCAGAGTCCGTCTGAGGAATGCAGCTCAAATTCTCTTTAACACGAATATGATACAACCAAGATACTATCTTAAATTCAGCACAGTCCGTCTGAGAAATGCGACTCAAATTCTGTTTAACACGAAACTGATTCAACCACGATACTATCTTAAATTCAGCAGAGTCCGTCTGAGGAATGCAAATCAAATTCCCCTTAACAGAAACTGATTCAACAACGATACTATCTTAATTTCAGCACAGTCCGTCTGAAAAATGCAGCTCAAATTCTCTTTAACACGAAACTGATACAACCAAGGTACTACCTTAAATTCAGCAGAGTCCGTCTAAGGAATGCAAATCAAATTCCCCTTAACAGAAACTGATTCAACAACGATACTATCTTAATTTCAGCACAGTCCGTCTGAAAAATGCAGCTCAAATTCTCTTTAACACGAAACTGATTCAACCACGATACTATCTTAAATTCTTCAGAGTCCGTCTGAGGAATGCAACTCAAATTCTGTTTAACACGAAACTGATTCAACCACGATACTATCTTAAATTCAGCAGAGTCCGTCTGAGGAATGCAGCTCAAATTCTCTTTAACAAAAAACTGATTCAACACGATACTATCTTAAATTCAGCAGAGTCCGCCTAAGGAATGCAAATCAAATTTTCTTTAACACGAAACTGATTCAACCACGATACTATCTTAAATTCAGCAGAGTCCGTCTGAGGAATGCAACTCAAATTCTCTTGAATACGAAACTTATAAAAAGAAGGTACCTAAATTCAGTACCTGAGAAATTCAACTCAGATTTTCTTTAACACGAAACTGTTACAAACACAACATACAAATTAAGAACATCATATCAGGAACTCAAACCCTATTCAACACGAAACAGATAAAAGCAGAAATCCATACTCAGTACAGTCTGTCTGCAACCCAAATTCCTCTGAATATGAAAGTCAAAGAACAAGAAGTCTCCTGTAATAATAGTTCGCTAGCGTGCCATAAATAAGCAACGTCGAACCCTGGCTTTATTCCCTTCCAAAATAATCCATACTAAGATTCCTTCAGCTGAGTTTTAATTCATGAAATTTGAATGCAATTGGCGAACATGCTACAACAATTGATCACTTTGCATCGTTTCTCTTACAGAAGAAACTGCTATCTGATCAGAAATGAAAAGTCCTATATCAATACAATAGAAACCTCTAGGGGTGATTCCAAGGATGGTATCCAGGAGACATTCATTTAATCTTGTATGATCTACTGTACCTTTTACTTTGTTTCCTGTTTTATCAAGCGTTTTCGATGTCTCATTAGGAATATTGTCCTGCAGATAAATCATTGAGGAGCTAGCTCATAGAAGTATTTTTTCGTAGGTCAGGTAATTCAGTAGGACGAGCAATAGCCAGACGAAAATTTTGCCTCGATCAGAGTTATTATACATACCGAAAATTTTTTGTGGTTTTATTTTCTTTACAAAAGAGTCAACGAGTAAAATTAAGAGTGTTAGTGCCTCTTTATTATTATCCATCGCTCTCGTGACTATAACGTCACGTGAACTTCTAATATAATTACGAATACAGCAAATATTGACGGCAGTTATGGGAGCCAGTTACGAAATGATTAGTCGGAATAAGTAATATTTTGGGAAATACATGACATGGTAAGCTTGGATAAAGCACCATAAGCCTCAGGCTGCAGTGGATCCCTCCTCCGTACAAGAGAAAAAAAGCCCAGATAATACAGAGTGTATACAAATGATTCATCGGGTTTTGACAACGTATATCTTCAAATGTACTGTATAATGTCCATCCATTTGTACTAATAGCCAATCGAAAGAGCACATTTTCAAGTTCTGTACATATCATTACAAATGTTCTATGTGTCCTCCTCGTGTTACCCAACACACATCCATGCGGTACTCCAGTTCGACCCATACACGTTGGAGCATGTCATTGTCGATGTTCCTCAGCGCAGCAGTGATGCGATCCCAGAGTTCAGCCTATGTTGTCGGCATAGGTGGCATGTAAACATTCTCTTTCACGTACACCCAAAGAAAAAAAAATCACAAACTGTGAGGTCAGGAGACCGTGGGGGCCACCTGAGGAGCGCCAAATCATCCTGAGCAGAATCTTCCACACAGTTCCGTGAGAAATGTCCAGTTCGCAACTTGCTCGACGTGTTGATTTTTGTGGGCTACGAGCGAATACCTCTCGGATTCTTTCCATCTTTTCAGCTGAAACACCTGGTCGTCCTGAGCTTTTTCCTTTACACAAGCACCCTTTGTGTTTCAACTGTCGATACCACCGCAGAGTGCTTTGGTGGGTTGGTGGGTCTCCTCTGTACTGTCTCCGAACGCACGCTGCACAGTGATGATGGATTGAATACTCTGATATTCCAAAACACAAAATGTTTTTTGTTGATCAGTCATTTTACCAACCGCCACTAGTGAGTCACTGAAGAGTCAGAATGAAATCTTAAATGAGAGATACCAAATTTAAGAATATGCTCTTCCTATTGGCTATGAGTACAAATGTATGTATGTATTTATTTACACTGCAAGTGGGCAAGTGGGCAAGCACCCGGTGGCAGTGGTATACACAATATAAACAATACACCAAAAAATGATAAGCAATACACAATAAATTTACAATACACAATACAATTATACAATACACAATACAATAAGAATACACAATATAATTTAACACAATAATAATAATAATAAAACATAAATAAAATACCTAATTTTACATTACAACCTACATAATTATGTATAGGCCCTACATAAGTTTCTATAGTCTTTCACTTTATTCCATCTCACTCACTGTAGTGGCACTATGACGCATTTCACTGACACTTTAGCACACATTTCACTGACACACTATAACACATTTCACTGATACTATAGAATACATTTCATTGACGCTAAATTATCGCTGATCGGAACTGTTCACTGCACTGTAAAACCATAACTCCAATGACTCACCTCGCTTCACTGATACAACAGTTCAAATAAGTCAAATAATTACACCCTTATGCATACTGTACTTATAAACAGAACTACATTTAAACTAAACATTTCTAGTCTAAGGCCCTCTTACACGCTATTTTTAAATAATTTACAATTCAAACCAAGGAAGTATCTCGTCAGGCTAAATAAATACATGTCACCTTAAAAAATTAAATGTTAAATGTCACCTTAATTTTAATTTGCACGTGATACACAACTTTTTAAATTATTCTTGAAAATCCTTAAGGAAGGACAGTCCTCAAAGACCGCTGCAGGTAGGTCATTCCAATCATTTATAGTTCTATTTAAAAATTAGAATTTACCTACATCCGTTTTCTGTTTCCTACATTTGATTTTAAAATCATGATCGTTCCTACCATAGTACGTTGGCTTTTCTAACCGAGCCGTTATGTCTACCCATGCTTTCTGACCTAGATATGCTCTATACAGTGATGTTATTCTAGTTTTCATTATAAATTTTAAGCTATACGATGTCAAAACCTGATGAATCATTTGTATACACTCTGTATATAATATACCCTGAATGACAGAGACCCCGCTAGAAGTGCAATTTTCTCTATGGTACGCTCTTGACCGCAGGCCAATGACACAAAATGAAGTTAAACCAAATGCTAAATTGGGTTGTTCCTTAAAATATGGTGACAGTTAAATACCTGCCTGAGTCTATCTCTGTAGAATACCAAGTAGGAAAATCTCACATCTGGTTCTTCACATCTGACGCTTTTCTCTCCAACGGTTCATTTCCACAGTACATAATTGGTCGCAGTGCAGTGAAATCTCCTTCCGCCTCTAGAAAAACGTCTGGGACACAATGAAAGACGGTCGCAACGAATTCATTGTCATTTGTCAAATCACAACAATCGTCCATGAAAACTAACACTTGCACAACCGAAGAAATTTGTCAACTTCATTACATCACGTGAAAAACCACGATCGATAGTGAAACAACAGCTCATTGTCGCTCGAGTGGCGTCCGACATTGAAAATTATCGCCTCTGAAGAGGAATGGTTTGTAAACCGGACTCTCACGCAATACATAGGCGACTTTGATTGTTATACATACAGGTACTGCGTTACAAGGATATGTTTAATAGGTAATGATTTTTAAATTTGTAATCTGTTATTTAAGTGACGAGAATATTGTACGAAATGGAAATATAAAAATTGGAAATTTAACTTTTGAAGAGGTGGAGAAGTTCAAATATCTTGGAGCAACAGTAACAAATATAAGTGACACTCAGGAGGAAATTAAACACAGAATAAATATGGGATATGCCTGTTATTATTCGGTTGAGAAGCTTTTATCATCTAGTCTGCTGTCAAAAAATCTGAAAGTTAGAATTTATAAAACAGTTATATTCCCGGGTGTTCTTTATGGTTGTGAAACTTGAACTCTTACTTTGAGAGAGGAACATAGGTTAAGGGTGTTTGAGGATAAGGTGCTTAGGAAAATATTTTGGGCTAAGAGGGATGAAGTTACAGGAGAATGGAAAAAGTTACACAACACAGAACTGCACGCATTGTATTCTTCACCTGACATAATTAGGAACATTAAATCCAGACGTTTGAGATGGGCAGGGCATGTAGCACGTATGGACGAATCCAGAAATGCATATAGAGTGTTAGTTGGGAGGCCGGAGGGAAAAAGACCTTTAGAGAGGCCGAGACGTAGATGGGAAGATAATATTAAAATGGATTTGAGGGGTGTGGGATATGATGATAGAGACTGGATGAATCTTGCTCAGGATAGGGACCAATGGCGGGCTTATGTGGGGGCGGTAATGAACCTCTGGTTTCTTTAAAAGCCAGTAAGTAAGTAAGTAAGTAAGTAAGTAAGTAATCTGTTATTGAAAAAGTTTAACAACTGCGACCTTATTTACCGTCCTTATAATTAGTGATAGGTAGGAAAATAGTATTCGGGGAAATGAGGCCTATGATTCGTCATGGTATTACCTGATATTCGGCATGGGTTTTCCTAATATTCACTTTTTTTTTAGTTTGGTATTTGACGACGCTGTATCAACTACTAGGTTATTTAGCGTCGATGGGATTGGTGATAGCGTGATGGTAAATGGTGAGATGAGGCAGAGCCCTCAAGT
The DNA here is from genome assembly GCF_040183065.1 of Periplaneta americana. Lineage (NCBI taxonomy): Eukaryota > Metazoa > Arthropoda > Insecta > Blattodea > Blattidae > Periplaneta > Periplaneta americana. Next base: position 169,095,599 of record NC_091125.1, on the reverse strand, counting down.
TCTATCCCTACAAAATTATGGTAGTTCAGAAATTTCGAAAATGTGATTGGCTCAACTACCAAGCTGCTTGCAGACCATATTGCAAAATGTTCCAGGTGACGCTGTTGTGTTCAGTAATGACTAAGCTCATTTTCATTTGTCGGACTGCGTCAAGAAACAAAACCTTCGGTATCAGTCCCCAGAAATCCATCGAGAAATGCATCAGCTATCTTTCCACAGCGAACGTGTTACTGATTGGTGTCTTGTTGCACAATTTCGAACAATATGACCCTGCTTTTTTTAGGAAGAAGGACGCACAGTCACTTGTATAGCTCGTGAGGGCAAGCATTTGGACGATATTATTTTTAAAACAAAGTGATGTCAAAATGGCAAGCATTCTTCTGTAAAATAAAATTCTGAATAGGATCTATGTTGTTGTTTTTATTTACGTCTCAAATCAGGGAGATCATTCTACCGGACCTGTATTTGCTGTTAGTGTTGAAACATTTTAAAACCTTATTACCAGGCTTCGAGACTTCAGAACCGATAGAGCAGTTCAGTGGGAAATCCGCATAACGGCGTACTGAATATAGTGGTAAAGCGTACAGTTGGTGGGGGTACAGTAGAATGAATGCCAACAAATACGCAAAGGAAAACGCTCCGAATTTGAAGGTTCTGACGAATAATTATTTGGTTTTTATACTAACCTATTTTGAAACTGTGTCTGAAACTATTACACGGTAGAAAAGTCAGAGCAAGAGATGCCGGAAGCCCTCAAATTAGTTTAGAAAATGACACAGAGAATTAATGAGACATCAAGTACCTACACCGGTTACTGAACGTGTAAAATAGAAGTGGAAATCAATTTTATGTAAAAATAACTGATATGGAACATTGTGTAATATAAACAGCAAATTAGTGGACATAGAGTCATCCGAGAATAAAGGACTGTCTCTTAGAGACTGCAATGATGTTAGGTTTTTTCGTTTTGCTTCTATCATGTCATGCGATGTAGAGCGCAGCTTTCCACAATACAAACTGTATTTGGCAGATAACCGAAAAAGATTTACGTTTGAGACACTGAAAATGTATCTTGTAGTACATTGCAATTCGGTACTGTAACTGAACTTCCTAAAGACGACCAATAGAATAAATGAAGAAATTAAAATTGCTACATGTTTATTTCCACCATTAACACCGTCTATAATTTAAACACAAATGCTTATAAAAGACAGGAGAATAAATGCTTTTCACATTCTTTTGACATTGTCATTGTGTAATGTATATTTACTTTCAGAATGTCCATATTTGTGTGTTTCCCCATACTACCGTAATCCATTCTAAATAGCAACGTTGTTACCTCAACACATCTCTACCTTTCACTACCTGCAGCGAGTCAATAACCTATAGTACATGCACAGTAAACTTACTGTATCGGGTCCAAAGTCTCGAAGCCTGCTTATTACAATCTTCTTTTTATATTCAGATTAAATTTGAAGCAACATTTTGTAAGTCTGTATCTAGATGAGGAGCTTAAGGCAATATTTTGACACTGTTAACCCAATTCCGCGTCTTCCGGAAGTTTTAACCACCTTACGGAAGTCTTCAGAACATTCCAAACAACGCTAAGATCTGATATATTATTTTCTTCTCATTTGATCACCAGAAACCGCTGCAGTCTCACAAGCCTGCAGAGATATCTGTCCGCGTGACGCAAGAAACTTCGGCAACACATGACAGGTAAATTCACTTGTATCCCTCTCATTCTGGAAAAAAAAAATAAAATAAACGTTCTTTGCAGTGCCGCGGATCTAAGACACAGGCTTCCAGTTTTAATATTAGAATGTTTGTGGCCCGCTGAAGCCATTGTTCTCGGCCGATATTGAACCCGCAAACCTCGTCCAATGGTAATTTCCAGACTAGTGAGCGAGAGAGAGAGAGAGATTAAAATGTCCATAATATCGTATCCGTCATTATCGACGTCATAGTTACCATATCTGTTTTCATGGCCTATGTAACACAAACCTGTTAACAGCTTCACCAATTCTGTCTCTTCTTCGATCGCTGCCGTTTCGTCTTCCTTTACATTTGTAAATTAAAATGAAATACCAACATTCCCAATAGTTGAAAATGAAAATTAGAGCAATCAAATATTGACGAAATAAAGAATAAAAATTATGGCTGTATTTTAAACGTAAATACAAAAACACTCGTAATTTATCGATTCAACAAGCTGAGATTTTACACATATAATTTTGTGCGAGATCGTGCGTATTTGCTTACTTTCCGCACAAAACCAATACGCGGTAAGTGTGAAATACCACATTCAGTATTCCCAACGTAACACACATAACAATTTACATCTTCTTACCGCTTAAGCGCCATATTCATTTTACTGCTTTAGGCTTTTAACATATTATTTTTAGAGACGTTTAACATAGTAATAATTATAAATTGGAAACTTACCACTGCAATTTCACCAAAAATTAAGTAAACTCTACAACACCACAAAAGTTACTGCATTTGTAATGCAAGTAACATTAAGGAAACCGTGAAAAAAACAAGATTCCAGATGCCGATGTTATTACTGCAATATGTTATATAAATAATATTGTTAAAATATTGAAATGAAAAATAAATCATTACATAACCTTACCGTTTGTTTTAAGTTCGCATTTATAGACTGGGGAAAAAAAAGACAGACGTATATCACGGCCTGCTGGAATAGCCTATAGTAAACACAGAAACAATTTTATAGCAACAATGTTGAAGATAGATCTTTTTGTTTTTAAAAGTTGCCGTCATTGAACAGAAACCAACATGGAGATTTCATTGCAACTAATTAGAAATTCCTCTTTCAGGTATGTAATAAACGATCTTCGCACAAAATAATGTACGATACACGAGCGGTATGTTTGTTTTCATGTTCTCGGAAATTAAAAAAGCTCAACTACGTTTCGCTTTTTCAATCTTTTCCTCGACCATGAAAACGTCAACATACCGCTCTTGTAACGCATATTACTATTACGAAATTACTGAATATTAAATTTCGTAGAAATCTGTATTCTGTTACAGCTATATTTCTATATTTCATTGACTGTAATATACTGATAGTTATCATCTATTAAGTGAATTAACAATCCGCTGAATAACCTACTCATATGGTAGTTGTAGTAAAGGCCCATTCACAATGAAAATTAAACATAACCGTAACATAAACACAGAAGTTTGCGCCCAGGCTACCAAATGGGATCATTCACAATGATTCACATAAGCATTGACATAAACATTACCGTAAGACGTTAACACGAAAGTTTGCCAACTCCACACTTTCATGCTTATGCTTACGTGATCTGCAAACAGAACACAATCGTGGAGCGCTGAAGTATACGACAGAATATGAGGAAATGGCGTCGTTGTTATGTTTCCATGGTTACCAAGTTTGTTTGCTGTTATGTTTATGTTCACATCGTGAATGATCTTGATTTTACCGTAACGTTTATATTCTTAAGTTAACGCTTACGTTATGTTCAATTTTCATTATGAATGAGCTTTAACTGTTCACATGAAATACAGAGTGTTCACTTGAAACCTTTACACGTTTAGATGTAAACTGAGACATGATATTAGGATACGGCTTTCTGCATGTTAATCAGAAACTGTCAAAGTATTTATGGGGATTTTGTTGGATTGTTAAAGTGCATTTTCGATTGCAGACGTGAAATTTGCTAAAATCTGACAATGAAAGGGACATGGACACTTCAGGAGATAGTAGAATGCGTATATTGGTTTATCGAGACATGATCAGACACACAGAGATTAGGAGTGTGGAGCGGCAAAAAAGCAGTGGGCGGCAAAACACAAGTGTGGAAGACATTGAACGATATCATCCTAATATCATGTCTCAATTTGTTATTTACATCTCGAGTTGTAAAGGTTTCATCTGGGCATCCTGTACGTAGAATATGCAACACTTAAAGTAAATTCTTCGGAGGGAAGATATAATTTTCGAAGTTCACTTTTCGCATATATTGTATCATGCAGGTTAGGAACATTTTTGTTTCGATTGTGACTTGCGTTGCATGTTTTTATAGTTTTATTTAATTATCATTCTTGTACTCAATTTTAACATAATATGGTATAATGATATTTCACATACTGTTTTAATGTAACAGCTGAACTAGGACATATCCAACCAATCAGTGCCCATATAGCTAGTGTAACCATCAGAGTGCTACATTGGAGTTAAATCGCTCGCTTGAACTCGGTCGAATGTCGCACGCTCGAGTGAGATAAGATCGGTCGTGATACGCTCGTAATAAATAGAAGCACAGTACAAAAGGTCATCTCACCGACATGTCTTATCTTGTATGGAAGGCGACAGATAAGATACACAAATGTTTTGCCCACACGGTAAAAATAAGGCTTTATTTTCTGCGTTTATGACAAACGTCTAATGGAACGTACCAAAATAGGAACATGAAGTAATAAATAAAATAGTATGAAAAACTTCGATATACAGTTATTATTGCTAATTAATAATTATTCAATATGATAGGTCCATACATAGTGTTCTGGCTATATACTGCGACAATATAGAAACGTTTTACAAAATATTATTGATATAGCAGTAGATTAATAACAATATTCCTACAGAGATAACGTCACAGAAAATATAATAAAACGAATAATCATGCTGCACAACTGTTACAGACACAAAGATTGATACACTAATTATTAGAGATTATTATTATTACTAGAAAACTTGATACAGTTCTTGCATTATCGTGATTGTGTTCTCCGTTTATAATAATTACATTTACATCCAATAACATCTATCAGATGTGGCAAAAACAAAATCACTCCTGTGAGTGTGTGTGGGGGGGGGGAATTACCTACAACATTTATATTACATTTTAAAGCAAGTTTTGTAGTTGTACTATGGAGAGGTTAGTTAAACACTGCAAAGTTTTGAAATTATAAACATCTATGATGTTACTACACAGTTCATCACTGTAACAAGAACAAATGTCTAACGCTCGGCTTATACCGCTCGAGGATTTATCGCTCGTGACAATTTTATCCATCATGCATGTGCGCTACATATCGGATTATGCTATGAACTACTTGGCGCTCGAGCGAAAACGTCCGATGCAGACCTCTGGTAACCATGGTTATTGTATCTTGAATATATTGTATTGAACCTAAGTTGTACCAATATTAAGCATGTATGAAGTGATAGCATCTTATGATCTGATGATAGCATATCATGCCGAAAACGTTAATCAATAAAATGTAATAGAGTTAATAACACTATATATATTATATGATAAGCAAATAGACGGTCCCATTTATACTATAGGCCTACTCATTGTAATATTTGAGGTTATTCAGCATTAATCCTGGAACCGAGGGTCCATAACCATTTTATTGACAATTCTAAAGGCTTGTTCACAATAAACCGGGAACGAGAAGCAGAGGACGTGAATATGAAAATTTTTGATTCACAATAAACCGAGAACGTAGACGACTATGCATATCGATATGCATGTCAATAACGATATGTAAAGTCGATATTACGCATTCTGATGTTATTTGTGTATAATTGACCAATGGCGTTCTCTCATGAGTCAACAGCCAACATAAACACAGGTTAACCAACTTCAAAATTTTTACTGTACTATAAATATGCCCATGCATCTTTATTATCACGACCTATTTTAAGTCTACCATAACGTGAAATAATTAGAGAAGAAACATTTGTAATAGAACAAAAATGAACACAACAGTAGTTATTGAATTGAAGCATGAATATGTAGTGTGTAATACAACCAATACAGTAATAAAATATGATTCACTTACGATCGGTGTTCAAAGATGCAGCTATTGAAAGCCACGCATTCTCCTTCATTTTCTCATCTTTATACGAGGCGCGCCGCTTATCGTAAACGTGAGGATTTTCCTCAACACTCAATATTAGAATCTCGTCAAATAAAACTTGCTCCATGATGCACAGCACAGAACAAAATAATGCATAGGTTATGTCACGGTCTTCTTGCTACAAAATATACGACGACAAAATAGCTTTTAGATGGCAATAGAATGAATCTAGTGGGCTGTGATCGGAAACGTGAACGCCAAAGTTGAAACTTGGTCAACTCTCCGTTCCCGATCCCGGGCTCCGGCAAGATTTTCGTTAATTATGAATGCTCACATTTAAATGTACACATTATAACAATTTTACCGTTTTCGTTTTTGTTCCGATTCTCGTTTCCGGTTTATTGTGAACCAGCCTTAATGCACTGATTTTATTGCGAAAAGCCTGGACCTCTAGGGAACGAAGAAACCCTCTGGACATCGCGTTGAAACAAGAATTTCCGTGTCGCTCTTCGGATCATAACTCGTCTCCGCTGATAATTATTCACTCTTCTCCTCTGTGTAGTAGCCTACACGCGAATCCTAATCCTCGAGCAGGATCCCGTGTGCGGCTGGTTGCATAAGTGTTTATCCTGGGCTCCATTAGTCTTGAAACAGGGCCGGTGAAAAATTCAACATAAAAGAAATGGAAATCCAGAACGACAGAAATTTTCGTGAGGGATGTTGTCCATTTTCGGGCGAGGTTGCCCGGGCCACGCGGCGTCCATTAGAGTAGCAGAATTAATTATAAGTATTGTACGCGAGATGGCTCAACCTGCGGGCCGCGACCGGAAAAAATGGCGACAACCCTCCTCTATTATACATACGAGTGCGTTCTTCCTTTTTCTATTTATTAACATCCTTCTGTTCTGCCATCAGCATAATCATCATCCTTATCTCTTTCCCATTTTCTTCTACTCGGGATATATTATCTTTTTCTTTTAATAGGTTATTTAACGAACACGCTAAATATTTTTGTGCTCGACCATGCCGAAATGTAGTAATTATACACCTGGCAGCAGCCCTTTAATGGACCTCATTAAAATACACCTATTCATTAAAGTTCAGGTTTTCGATTATTCTCGGATATGTAATCGAAAGATAACGAGGGAAACGTCACGGAGGCTGGAAATCCAATACTGTCGCAGAAGGTTATGTTCTGTTGCTATAATAATTAGCGTTAATTGTAAATAATATTCAAATAAATTCAATTTGTCACCTCGTTTTTCAATTCTAAATCAATTTCCAGGTTATACCAAAATTAGTTCATGTTATTCTCTACATCAAGGTCAATGACATTAGTGTTCCTCGGAAAAAATCAATACTTTCGCGTCTGCGCACATCTCACACGAGCTATGCACAAGGTCACTTCCGATCTTGAGTCAGATACAAATAAAATGATACTTCTGAATAATTTCAACTTAGAAATATGGTCGAGCATAAAACGTCGTATGAAACTTGCCTATAATGGTAATTAAGACGCTCGTATGAAAATTATGAAACGAGCGCAAGCGAGTTTCATAAACAAACATACTTACGTCTTAATTACTATCATTATAGGCTCGTTGCATAATGTACTATTAGAACCTATCTTCATGGCAGAAGTCAATTAGTTGCTATAGGTGAAAACTGGCCAAGTCTCACCACTACAAATTATGGGGTTCCACAAGGCTCAATAATTGGTCCTCTATTATTCTTAATAGCAATTAATGACCTTCCAGAATTCATTAAAGCAATAACAATTATGTATGCAGATGACACTACTTTCCTATGTTCTTCCTCTGCTCTAAATCAATTACATGCTCTCAACAACGACGCTCTATCACAGATGGCTTTATGGTTTGAATCTAATGGTTTCTTGCTCAATCAAGAAAAAACTATCAACATAACTTTCAACCTAAATTACCTAATAAATAAGGACAACAGACTCAACTACAGAAAATCTCTAGGACTTCTTATAGACTCCAGTTTAACATGGGATAAGCACATCGAATACATATGCACAAAGCTATCAAGAGTTTTATATTTGTTAAAGAAATTAACTACTTGCGTTTCTCAAAATTATTTAAGATGTGCCTAATTTTCTTTCTTTCAGTCGATAATCCGATATGTCCTAATTTTCTGGGGAAATGGAACCAAAATTGGAAGCGTCTTGATTTTACAAAAGAAAGCCATTAGAATTTTATGTAAATCAAACTATCTGGAACATTGTCGGCCACTTTTCAGACAATCACGGATTTTAACAATCATAAATTTGTATATATATGATCTAGTACTTTACACTCGACAAGATATCGACAATTACTCATTAGTGGCCAATATACATGATCATGAAATTAGAAATAGTGAACAAATTAATATTCCATATTATAGATTACACAAGAGCAACACAAACTTTATAATTATGGGGATGAAATTATATAATAAGCTCCCAAGTCAATATTATAAATTACCAATCAATAGCTTCAAAACTAGATTTTACAATTGGTTATTAAATAATCCTTTTTATTCTGTTGCTGAGTTTTTCAACACAAATTTGTATGAAATTGTATTTTAATAAATAAGTTTAATTGCAATTTAGTTAGTTTTCTTCAATTTTAAAGTTTCAAATTATTTCACGTTTTCATTGTATTATTTAAATTTTACTGTTTCTTTTATTAGTGTTTTTTAATGTATTTATATGTTTTTCAATGTATTTTGACGAAGCCTAAAACTGTATGTCTAATGGCCAAATAAATTTAATTGAATTGATGCTGCATCAAAAACTAAGTTATTTATCGTCGATGGAATTGGTGATTGCGAGATGGTAGAGCTATTTGGCGAGAGGCAGATGATTCGCCACATCACCTGACATTCGCTTTACAGTATGAGAAGATCTCGGAAAAATCCCAGCCCATGTAGGAATGGAACCCAACCCCGAACGCAACTCCGGGTCAGCAGACAAACGCGCCTACCGCCTGAGCTACGCCGGTAGTTTTTCTTCTCCTTCATCATCACTATTCTCTGTAATCTAGTCATATTTTTCTTGTCATTGTTGTTAAAATATCTTATGCGACAGCCATAGGGTAAATCTTTAAGGTAGTCCTATGCAACAAAAATGCACTTGAAATCCGTTACGGAAGACGGGCGTTGCGTTCAGTACCTACCATGGACACTATAAATATGTGGTTTAACACATGCGGTGTCTACGATTTCCAAAATTATGAAGACATTTTACCTCTGATTGAGGTTCTGGCTGATATGTACAGTCTTAGACATAAAAAATAGCCGTTCTCCTGTAGCCTGAATTTTTACTAAGTCCACTTCGGTCAGCGCCTCCTGGTTTACAGACTAGGGAAAAGATGTTTATTTTGCACCTAATTTACTCCTTGAATATATCTTCGTTATAGATTATTCATAACATTTGACCTATAAACAGGCATAAAAAGCAACAAACAAACAAAAAAAAAAGGAAAAACAGAGTGGAGTCATGTATAATAATTCCTTCACGTGTAAACCTACACTTTCACGGAATCAACCAATGTATTCTGTAATTTTTTGTATTCTAAAGCAGTACATCTCACTTGGTATGTGTCAGAGGAAAAACAACTGTTTGTATACATCTGAAGTCTGCATATTACCGTACTTTCGGTAACTCTAATCTTCACTTCTGCTCAGTCCACACAGATAAAGTTATTCAGTCATGCTACACACCGTACCTGTGCGAAATAAGCAGGGCCGGGTGTTTATGGAGATCGCGAAAATCACGACATAATAGATATACAATAGATGTTTACTAATCTTTACGAATTAAGTGATTCTGATTAATAATATAAGTATAAAACAATCACGACAAATCGCGAAATAGAGATCTAATAGCGAAATATGAACACATTCAAGAATTATTATTATTATTATTATTATTATTGCGTCGTTTTATAGCGAATTTCATATTCTGAGTTCTTTTTTCGGACTTTTTTTTTCATTTGGATTTGTTATACATTCAAGTAGGCTACATTGCATGGTATTCCAGGTGTTCTGATTACATTAGTGAACTCAAAAGACGGAGAATTGAACATTTCACTAATAATTTGAAAGTGTTAATTTGAGGGTTACAATTTTTTTTTTTTCCGTTTTTAATGAATGTGTATTAAATTCATTCTCAATCCAACAAATATTGTCTATTGGCCATACCACACCTTTACCAGAATCCAACGAATCTTTAATGTTAATTATTTGGAAAGTAATATTCATACTGAGTTAATACTCCAATTTCAAAATAATTATATTTTTCAAAATTTCCATTAATACCTATCCGCCAAGAGTACAAATCAATCTCCAACAATCTTCGCCGACACCAATATTAAAAAACACAAATGATAAAATTAATCTCCATAAATGCCTGCCCTGGAAAAAAGCTTCAATAATATAGGCTCTTTCTTCTATATAAAAAACAACCATATTTCTGAAACACACTATACTCTGTACTGTTTACTTCACTGCTAACAGGCTTCGAATGCAACAGTGGCCGTAAGTTTGTGTGGCTGACGGGAGCAAGAACATTACTGAAAGGGGTGGTAGTCAGGTACATTCAGAAACGCAGGTACAATAAAAATGCAAGTAAAAATATAGTGATTTCCCGGTATATTCACCATCATCATCAGCAATAGCAGCAGTATATATTCAAACTTATGGTTTAATTATATTATTTTCCAAACAGTTTTTTTGACGACCTGGCATGCCGGACATACATAATTTTACACGTCATTTAAAAATTAACGCAAATACAATAGTTTAGGACGAGTGTTGTTATTAACATTGCAATGTGTGTGCCCAGTAATAACAACACAGCTGCGATGTAAGGACAGTCCACCCCGCGTCGCGAGTGACCATCTGTTCGCTTTCACATCATAAGCCAGGGGAGGGGGTGCGTGCGTGATGGATGCACTGTCCACCACCACGCAGGGGGTGCGAGCTCCCGACTCGTCGAGTGACAGGCTAGAATGTTGGTACAATTCAAATTCCAAATCCATTTCCAGAAAAACTGACGCTGGACGGATCTCTGGTCACTAGCTCATGTACTCTAATTAAACGCGTGGTATGGAAAATACGTACTTGTAGATGGAATCTATATTATGGAAGGAAGGTGATATAATGCGACACTAACCCATAACGTACAATCAACTGCAAGTCAGTTTCTTCTCAAAGTGGATAATGTTACATTCCTATCAAATCCAGTGCGATTTCTAGTGTACAGAACACGAAGCTTCGGACACTATAATAACTAGGGACCGGGTTTTTATGTAATATCAAGGTGTGAAATATGTATATATTTATGTAAGAAAAATACGCTGAATATGTACCAAAATATATAAAAATCATGAAAATATTTAATATCAATATCTGCGCTGGTTTGTATTGTTAAACCTAGATATTTGTAGTCTGGTACAATTTTTAATACTCTCTTCTTCATGACGATTTCTACTGTTTCTGGTACTCTTCCGCCGTTTCAGAGTATCATAATTTCTGTCTTGTCCACATTTATATCAAATTTGTTTTTATTGCACCATTTTACCATGATGTTTGTCTCTTTAAACTTTGTAAGGTCTTTAGACTCTACTACTATGTCGTCCACTTATGCGTACGAGATTATTCCCTCCTTGATTTTTACAATACAAAGTAGTTGTATGAGAAAGGTTGCCTTTTGTTCATTCATATTAACCTAAGCTGTTGATAAAGTAAATAACCTACTTACTTACTTACTTACAAATGGCTTTTAAGGAACCCGAAGGTTCATTGCCGCCCTCACATAAGCCCGCCATCGGTCCATATCCTGAGCAAGATTAATCCAGTCTCTATCATCACACCCCACCTCCCTCAAATCCATTTTAATATTATCCTCCCATCTACGTCTCGGCCTCTCCAAAGGTCTTTTTCCCTCCGGTCTCCCAACTAACACTCTATATGCATTTCTGGATTCGCCCATACGTGCTACATGCCCTGCCCATCTCAAACGTCTGGATTTAATGTTCCTAATTATGTCAGGTGAAGAATACAATGCGTGCAGTTCTGCGTTGTGTAACTTTCTCCATTCTCCTGTAACTTCATCCCGCTTAGCCCCAAATATTTTCCTAAGAACCTTATTCTCAAACACCTTTAACCTATGTTCCTCCCTCACAGTGAGAGTCCAAGTTTCACAACCATACAGAACAACCGGTAATATAACTGTTTTATAAATTCTAACTTTCAGATTTTTCGACAGCAAACTGGATGATAAAAGCTTCTCAACCGAATAATAACAGGCACTTCCCATATTTATTCTGCGTTTAATTTCCTCCCGAGTGTCATTTATATTAGTTACTGTTGCTCCAAGATATTTGAATTTTTCCACCTCTTCGAAGGATAAATCTCCAATTTTTATATTTCCATTTCGTACAATATTCTCGTCACGAGACATAATCATATACTTTGTCTTTTCGGGATTTGCTTCCAAACCGATCGCTTTACTTGCTTCAAGTAAAATTTCCGTGTTTTCCCTAATCGTTTGTGTATTTTCTCCTAACATATTCACGTCATCTGCATAGACAAGAAGCTGATGCAACCCGTTCAATTCCAAACCCTGCCTGTTATCCTGAACTTTCCTAATGGCATATTCTAGAGCGAAGTTAAAAAGTAAAGGTGATAGTGCATCTCCCTGCTTTAGCCCGCAGTGAATTGGAAAAGCATCAGATAGAAACTGACCTATACGGACTCTGCTGTATGTTTCACTGAGACACATTTTAATAAATAACCTACTAAAATAAAATAAAAATAAATTCACTCACATTTACAGTGGGCAGTAAGGGGTGAATGCCTCTTTTACGTCCTGGAACCAAGATGTTATATTTTGTCCCGAAATATATCCTTCCTCGCGTAGGTAAAAATGCTTTTTAAATCTGTGTTTTTCAAATTGTTAAACTTCCCCAGCAGAAGTTTTATTTTTCCTTTTAAAGAAGTAAAAATGAATAAAACCCCAAAATATGTAAATTTATTTAATACCAAGCCATAATATGTAATGTGGGGTAAATATGTAAAAATATGTAGTATCAAATTTTGATGTAGTAATGATAATTACAAGATTCGCAAAGATTTGTTATTTATATAAGGTTAGGTTGAAAGGAATATAATATGTAATTACATAAAAATCCGGTCCCTAATAATAACACACTGTAGAACACCCTCAATATATCAGGTCTACACCAACGATACAAATTATTACAAACACTCCAGAACCCTTAATATCGCCTGCTATCGGTCATCCTGTTACAACTTTTCTTCCTACGATACTACTTCTCACCGACTGATTCGAACTTCAGTAATTCTACAAACATATTACCCGTATAAGTTATGTATTTAAACTGAATGAAGGCATTGTTTTCGCAGAGATGGTAGAATGTGACATTATATGAATATCATTGAAAACTTCCATTGCCTATTAAGAGTTTTTGTACTGTTCCATAGATGCAGAACAGAATGTTAAAGGAAGAAGGTTTATTATTTTGAGGGGGGGAAATTATAAATAAAAACAAGAAAAAATAGGGTCTAATGAACATGAGTACTAAAATTATTATATTTGAAGAAGCAATTAGACATTATATGAAATACTGTTGTAATAATAGTATATCTTCTAATGTGAACTTTTTGCTCGTTTTGTACGACATGGGAATATAAAAACTGGAAATTTATACTTTTAAGAGGTGGAAAAATTCAAATACCTGGGAGCAACAGTAACAAATATAAATGATACTCGGGATGAAATTAAACGCAGAATAAATATGGGAAATGCCTGTTATTATTCGGTTGAGAAGCTTTTGTCATCTAGTCTGCTGTCAAAAAACCTGAAAGTTAGAATTTATAAAACAGTTATATTACCGGTTGTTCTGTATGGTTGTGAAACTTGGACTCTCACTTTGAGAGAGGAACATAGGTTAAGGGTGTTTGAGAATAAGGTGCTTAGGAAAATATTTGGAACTAAGAGGGATGAAGTTACAGGAGAATGGAGAAAGTTACACAACACAGAACTGCACGCATTGTATTCTTCACCTGACATAATTAGGAACATTAAATCCAGACGTTTGAGATGGGCAGGGCATGCAGCACGTATGGGCGAATCCAGAAATGCATATAGAGTGTTAGTTGGGAGGCCGGTGGGAAAAAGACCTTTGGGGAGGCCGAGACGTAGATGGGAAGATAATATTAAAATGGATTTGAGGGAGGTGGGATATGATGATAGAGACTGGATTGGTCTTGCTCAGGATAGGGACCAATGGCGGGCTTATGTGAGGGCGGCAATGAACCTCCGGGTTTCTTAAAAGCCAGTAAGTAAGTAAGTAAGTATGTCATATCTGTCTGGTTACTACCTTTTATAAGAATCGAGCGATGAGCTCACATTATGAGATATACTGTTATTACATTACCAATTTCACAGTACTTGTTCCTTCAAATACATTAATTTTCGAACCCATGTTTATTCATCCCCTCATAGTTTTCTGCCCAAGGACAGATCTTTCACTGCAAACCCAGCATTCTATAATATTCCCCTTTTCCTCCTTCCTCTTACTCTCCGCATATGATCCATATATCTTAATGTTGTCTATCATCTGATATCTTCTTCTGCCTTGAACTTTTAACGCTTTTTTCCTGTTTTCATTTGTACTACCCCCTCTCAATATATTAGAACCTTTATAAACACCTTGTATATCGACTCCAACATCAGAGAAGGTAAGAAAGAAGAAACCTATTTTCTGCATCCGTTACCAAGAGCGACACTCCAGGACTGGACCGTTCTATTCAAATGTGATCTGATAAAGTCACGTGAGACGAACACCAGGTCACGTTTCGTGAAACGTAGAAGAACGGAAAAAGTCCTACGATAAATTCTCAAGTATTCACCTGACTGCGCGTTGTCTTACTTCTAGAAATTCAGGAATCATATCTTGGTTCCAACACCTGGAAAGAATAGAGAGGGGACAGGGAAGTTCGGTTAGTTTATGTATGTATGTAGTCTATGTATGTATGTATGTATTATTGTATGTATGTATGTTATTATGGGTATAAACAACTTTCCACAAAGTTGTAATGAGCTTTATATGAGACTTGCTCATATTCAACATGATGTAATATTTTTTTATACGTACTATACATGCAGAAACACCCGACGTAAGCTTAATATACCGTGTTTCAAAATAATAGCACACTTCCATATCATTATTAAGTAAATATTACTAAGAAATGAACATGGTCCACGTAATTTGATAGTCAAACTTTAAGTTTAAATTTCTACGTTTCGAAAGAATTATTTCTGTTGTCATGGTAGACATAACTTACTTACTTACTGGCTTTTAAGGAACCCGGAGGTTCATTGCCGCCCTCACATAAGCCCGCCACTGGTCCCTATCCTGAGCAAGATCAATCCAGTCTCTATCATCATATACGATCTCCCTCAAATCCATTTTAATATTATCTTCCCATCTACGTCTCGGCCTCCCAACTAACACTCTATATGCATTTCTGGATTCATCCATACGTGCTACATGCCCTGCCTATCTCAAACGTCTGGATTTAATGTTCCTAATTATGTCAGGTGAAGAATACAAGGCGTGCAGTTCTGTGTTGTGTAACTTTCTCCATTCTCCTGTAACGTCATCCCTCTTAGCCCCAAATACTTTCCTAAGCACCTTATTCTCAAACACCCTTAACCTATGCTCCTCAAAGTGAGAGTCCAACCATAAAGAACAACCGGTAATATAACTGTTTTATAAATTCTAATTTTCAGATTTTTTGACAGCAGACTGGATGATAAAACTTCTCAACCGAATAATAACAGGCATTTCCTATATTTATTCTGTGTTTAATTTCCTCCCGAGTATCATTTATATTTGTTACTGTTGCTCCAAGATATTTGAACTTCTCCACCTCTCCAAAAGATAAATTTCCAATTTTTATATTTCCATTTCGTACAATATTCTCGTCACGAGACATAATCATATACTTTGTCTTTTCGGGATTTACTTCCAAACCTATCTCTTTACTTGCTTCCAGTAAAATTCCTGTGTTTTCCCTAATCGTTTGCGGATTTTCTCCTAATATATTCACGTCATCCGCATAGACAAGCAGCTGATGTAACCCGTTCAATTCCAAACCCTCTCTGTTATCCTGGACTTTCCTAATGGCATACTCTAGAGCAAAGTTGAAATTAAAGGTGATAGTGCATCTCCTTGCTTTAGCCCGCAGTGAATTGGAAACGCATCTGACACAAATTCACCTATACGAACTCTGCTGATGGAAGACATTATTAAAAATAATAACTACACAACATAAATAATTTTGCGAAAACAAAAGCAATTCAGTAACAATCAATGGTACAAATATTGCTTCCCAGACATTTCCGAATAGACCGTCTACTTCATCGTTGGAATGTACGTGCTAACGATCTTGATTTTGCTTATCTCCCTTGGCCTCCTAAGTTACCAGAGTTGACACTATGTGACTTCTTTCTTTGGGGGTACGTGAAGGACCCAGATTATGTGCCAAGACCTTGAAGAAGTAACACCATTGCTGCGATTGCATCCATAAACAGAGACATGTTGAAGAGAGTGTGGAAAAAATTTGACTATAGTGTTGATGCAAACTGTGTAACAAAAGGTCCTCACATTTAATGTTTACAACGTGCCAATAAAAATTTTGAGACCTTCTTAAACAAATTATTTGCACCAAATTATTGCATCATTAATACTTAATAATAATCATATGTTAGAAGAAAATCCACAAAGGATTAGGGAAATTTTATTTGAAGCAAATAAAGCGATAGATTTGGAAGTAAATCCCGAAAATACAAAGTATATGATTGTGTCTCGTGACCAGAATATTGTACGAATACTCGGGAGGAAATTAAACGCAGAATAAATATGGGAAATGCCTGTTATTATTCGGCTGAGAACTTTTGTCATCTAGTCTGCTCTCAAACAATTTATAAAACAGTTGTATTACCTGTTGTTATGTATGGTTGTGCAACTTGGACTCTCACTTTGAGAGAGGAATAGAGGTTAAGAGTATTGGAGATTAATTGCTTAGGAAAATATTTCGGGCTAAGTTACAGGAGAAAGGAGGAAGTTACACAAAGCACACATTGTATTCTTCACCTGACATAATTAGGTACATTAAATCCAGACGTTTGAGATGGGCAGGGCATGTAGCACGTATGGGCGAATCCAGAAATTCATATAGAGTTTTAGTTGGCAGGCCGGATGGAAAAGGCCTTTGGGGAGGCCGAGACATAGATAGGAGAATAATATAAAAATGTATTTCAGGGAAGTGAGATATGATGATAGAGATTGGATTAATCTTGCTCAGGATAGGAACCCATGGCGGGCTTATGTGAGGGCGGCAATGAACCTCCGAGTTTCTTAAAAGCCATACGTAGGTAAGTAAGTAAGTAATATTCATATGTAAGTGTTACTATAATAATTTTGAAACACGGTGTACATTGAATCCGCTACCAAAACTATTCTCTTAAACTGGACAGATGTTGGCAATGGTTCCACTAGATTGATTACCTTTCGTGACGATAGGGATATCCAAAGTTTCGCAACTACTGTACTTCAAAGAAGTAATTGATTAACTACGGACTTATTCGTGTTAATTATGTAAGTCTGTGCGGCCTACAGCTGTTTCGGTGCATCATCACACCATCTTCAGAGCCTACTAGATCTCGGCGTCATCTCGAACTTCTCTGCCTGTTATGTGGGTGCGTTTGATTGTTGAAAGGTGTTGAACAGTGGAGTCAAATAGTGTGTGTGTACTGAAACTGATCTGTGTGTTGAGAATTTGATCAGGGTGTGTTGTAGTGTGTTTGTATATTTCGTATTTTTCTAGTGTGTTGAGTTTTTGGTTCTTGCCGGATCATTCCAAACACGCTACAAAGAACACATTAAAACAATGACCAGAGGACACAATACATCTACATACGCCGATCACATAACCAATGCTAACCATACATACAATAACATAAATGCGGACATGGAAATCCTACACATACAACCCAAGAACCAAAAACTCAACACACTAGAACAATACGAAATATACAGACACACTAAAACACATCCTGATCAAAATCTCAACACACAGATCAATTTCAGTAAACACACACTATTTTACTCCACTATTCAACACCTTTCAACAATCAAACACACCCACATAACAGGCAGAGAAGTTCGAGATGACGCCGAGATCTAGTAGGCTCTGAAGATGGTGTGATGAAGCACCGAAACAGCTGTAAGCCGCACATGCTTACATAATTAACACGAGTAAGTCCGCTAGTTAATCAATTACTTATATTCAAGTGTTAAAAGTAGTGTACGCAAGATTCAAAATGGATATTTCAAACATTTTCACACCATATTGCCGTATATCCATTAGGCCTGTTAGTGGAATAGTTGTACCGTTAATATCACGCATTTACTTAGAGATCTTGCATTTTCCTATGTCCTTGAAAGCCAGTGTCAATAACGCACGCAACAATGCTTACGTGTATTTGCGTGTCCTGTAGCGAATAGCTTTCTCCCCCTTTAATCATCCAACCGTTCTCCGATTGGCTTGTTACACAAGGGCGTGCATTATACTGTGCTCAGAATTAAAAAGCAATTGACAGTCCAGCGGCTTCATGCAGTCTCCATGGCAACACTTCAAACGAACCAATCAGAAGCGACCGGTTGCCATGGAAACGGCACACTGTTGCCATTTCTTTCGAAGTAATCGCGGGCAGTCAGCTGATCTCCCGTGGCGCGGAGTGAACCCAGCGATTGTTCCAGTGCTAGCGTGACAATTTGTTTCGTTCTTATTTTGTAGTTCCGTTCTTACTAGGTAGATTTATTGCTTTAGTGTGAATTAAAGACTGCGTTTCATGTAACAGTGTAAATCAGTGCGTGTCCACTGAGGAAAAAGCTCGAATGTGAAATGCAATCGGCGACAGTGAAGAAAGAGTTCTACTTCGTAAGTTCAGAGTACTAATTTTGATATTTAGCTTCACACCTTTTACCATTATATTGTAACTGAGATCATACATGATCCCCTGTTCATGTGACTATTTTAGATTTACACAGGGTTAGTTAAAAGTCCCGCACCACCTAAATAACTTCTGAAGCATGTAGTTCAGTGACATGAAACTTGGTATGTGGGATAACCATATACTAAGAACTCAATAATGGTATTACAGAGTTTTTTCTACTTCCGGTTTAACCGGAAGTAACTCCAACTCTCTTATTTTAAATGGAACATCCAATATATATTTTTCTTTTTGAATAGTGCTCATTAAGAGCTTTTCAAAAATTACCCACACTTGATACTTCTGTACAAATTCTTTGTTGCTAAGTCAAGAAAACAGAAAAGTGTATCGAATATTAAAATAATAAATGCACTATCTAAAAACTTTTGAAGCATACGGTTCAGTGATATGAAACTTGGTATGTGAGGATAACCGTATACTAAGAACTCAATAATGGTATTACAGAGTTTTTTCTACTTCCGGTTTAACCGGAAGTAACTCCAACTCTCTTATTTTAAATGGAACATCCAATACATATATTTTTCTTTTTGAATAGTGCTCATTAAGAGCTTTTCAAACATTACCCACACTTGATATTTCTGTACAAATTCAGTGTTGCTAAGTCAAGAAAACAGAAAAGTGTATCGAATACGAAAATAATAAATGCACTACCTAAATAACTTTTGAAGCATACGGTTCAGTGATAAGAAACTTGTTATGTGAGGTTAACCATATGCTAAGAACTCAAAAATGATATTACCGATTTTTATCTACTTCCGGTTTAACCGGAAGTAACTCCAACTATCTTATTTTAAATGGAACATCCAATATATATATATATATATATATACATACATATACATATATATTTTTTTTACTTTTGAATAAAGCTCATTAAGAGCTTTTCAAAAAGTACCCACACTTGATACTTCTGTACAAATTCAGTGTTGCTAAATAAAAATGGAAGTGTTACAAGATATTCCTAAAGCCTGGTTAAATCATTCCTTAAATGGTTTCTATGATCGAGTGACACACTGTAAAGCAGCTGAGGGCTACCAATTTGAACACATAATTTAGAAGGTGAGCTAGCTTTGTTTTGTTTTTGTTAAGGAAGGAGAATTTTATTATTTTAATATTCGATACACTTTTCTGTTTTCTTGACTTAGCAACATTGAATTTGTACAGAAGTATCAAGTGTGAGTACTTTTTGAAAAGCTCTTAATGGACACTATTCAAAAATAAAAATATATATTGGGTGTTCCATTTAAAATAAGATAGTTTGAGTTACTTCCGGTTAAACGGGAAATAGGAAAAAACTTGGTAATACCATTATTGAGTTCTTAGTTTATGGTTATCCCCACATACCAAGTTTCATGTCACTGAACCGTATGCTTCAGAAGTTATTTAGGTGGTGCATTTATTATTTTAATATTCGATACACTTTTCTGTTTTCTTGACTTAGCAACACTGAATTTGTACAGAAGTATCGAGTGTGGGTAATTTTTGAAAAGCTCTTAACGAGTACTATTCAAAAATAAAATAATATATTGGGTGTTCCATTTAAAATAAGAGAGTTGCAGTTACTTCCGGTTAAACCGGAAGTAGAAAAAACTCGGTAATACCATTATTGAGTTCCTAGTGTATGATTATCCTCGCGTACCAAGTTTCATTTCACTGAACCACATGCTTCAAAAGTTATTTAGATGGTGCGGGACTTTTAACTAACCCTGTATATTGTCGTGATTTATATTATGATTGTGACTGAAAAAGTTAGTCTCATCTGGTAAGTCCTGAAATTTGTATAGCGACAGACGAATTGAGTTGCTGCTCAACACAGCGATATTCCTGCCCCTTCTGCGCGAAATGTCATCCCCTTTCGTATATTGACCAGCTTATATTTTGGAAGAGATGAATCTCCTTTCATAGTTCAAACAAAATCTGTTGCCTACCTCAGGATTTATGATTATAGTCTGATGCTCGGAAACATACTATAAAGACATTAATCTAATGAATTTATATTGGGATAGAACGGTTAAAACAATTGCAGGCCTGCATATCGTCAGCTTACTTCTAAAACAACGAAAGTCCAATTTTTTCGGAATGTCTGAATCTATGTATATGTTTTAAATCATCATCATCATCATCCTTCACGAATTAGACCTCTGTAGACCTGTTTCGGCCCCATCTAGCAGTCTTCTAAAAGGTCTTCCTGGTCGACGATGTCCTCTAGGTTTATACTGCATCATAATTTTTGGGATTCTTGAATTTTCCATTCTTCTTACATGATCTAGCCAATTTAATTTGTATCTGCTGATTTTTTCTTCTACTGATTCTATTTCTAATTGTTCTAAAATTTCTTCATTCCTTTTTCGGTCTAAAAGAGTATATCCTGCTGTCCTGAAAAATTTCATTTCCGTTGCTTTGATTCTGTTCATGTCCTTTTTCTTTAATGTCCAAATCTCGCTTCCGTATAAAAGGGAGGGTAATGCTAGTGAATTATATATTTTTATTCTTGTAGATTTTTGTACTAATTTAGCTTTTAATGTATTGTTTATTATTCCTAGAATTTGTGTAAATTTGGTAATTTTCTTGTTCACATCTTTTTCATTTTGATAAGATATTTCACAACCCAGATAATTGAAATTTTGTACTCGAACAAGTATATTTCTTAAATGCGTCTGCAAATGTTTATTTCATATACAGAGTAGAAGTAAAATAATCCTGCAGATTTAAAGGGGCGATAGGGTACACTTAAATGAATAGAAAACCTATATTACGTTTTGTGATTAAATTCACGGTTAATTAGAAAATTGAGTTGGAAAATTCAGCAATCTGGCAACATCGCCGCCTCTTTCTTCTCGTAATACAGATATAAGATGTCAACGAACTCAGGTTCATCTGCCTTAGTGAACTACCTCCCATCTCCCTTTCTGGCTACAATGTTGCAAGCTGGTAGCATCGGTCAGTCGCTTAAAATTAGTGGGTTTTAACTGAAATTTACACGAAAAGCCGTCCATGCTATTGAAATACGTCTGAGGGATAAATGATTCCTTATTACATTTTCTATCAATATAGACAAAAATCACGATCCTACCCGCAACAGGTACCGAATAAGAGGTTGTTAAACATTTGGGAAAAAACATTTTTTTTTCTGAGAAAGCTATGGATCTTACACCAATACGGTATTACACTTTTTTATTGTATACAACGTGAGCTCTGTAAATCTGCAGGGTTATTTCACTTCTACAAGTGTTAGCTGGGGTATAAAAAGAATAAGAAGCTATTATGCTCTTTGGTGGAATTTCCACAAATTTAGTTACGAGATTTTTAAAGTAAGCCAACGTTATCTGAATCAAAGAGCTATTAATGAAGGAAGTGAGTCTGTTCATCATTCTGGTTCAAGAATTTCTCACGCATCTTAGTACTTTGAGCAGTTGGCCTAATAGTGTTTTATTTTGATGACGTGTTCTACTGCAAAAATTATATAGCATTACAATTCAACTGGGGCGAGACATGGATGACAAATTCAGCCTCAATTTCTGTACCAGGGGCAAGTTCTTGCACAAGCAGACTGGATCCACAGTTTTGCTTTCCTCCCGGTGGGAGACATGCTAAGAATTTCATCACCCTTTAAAATTCATCGCCCTCGACGGAGTTTAAGCCCTAGGACCCTTCTATCTAATGACTGACATGTTAGCCACTAGATCAGGGAGGACGATCTCAGGAATCAGAAAACTTCAGTAACAATACAGATATTATAATATTTCGGACGTAGTTGTGTGTTGAGATTAGATTTCTGTCACATCTCGAAATCTCCTACGAATTAATTTCGAAGTGTTTGATGTCTCACAAAAGTTATCAAAATTTCGCAACGATAGCCTACATACTAGTAACAGATCTCTATATTTTCATATTATATTATTAGAGCAAATGGAGTCATACAGGCATTTGTCTGCAAAGCAGGAGACTTGAGCGAGATAATGACCGGGTATTTTGTCTGAAGTCCTTTCATTTAAGGAAAGGATAATAAACTAAGAAGTTGCCGACGTTCAGTTGAATCCTCAGCTACTACCACTCCCCATCCAATTACCACTACCACTCCATCTCATTCTCACTACCATTCCGCCTCATCCCATTAACCCATTACCATTACCACTCTTCATTCCACTATATCACCTCATTCCCACTGTCACTACTCCTCATCCTACTACCACTCCACCTAATCCCCACTATCACTTATCATACCATCAACACTACTCCACTTCATCCGTCTACCTCTTTCTACTATCAGCGTATTCCGAATCTCACCGGTCCGGTGGCATCAATGACGTCACGTTGCACGAAAATAAGGAACAAAACTGCTGGAAGAATCGATGCTGTCATGGCGACCGTGTAAGTGGTTATCTGTGTTACGCTAGCAAAATTTTGCGAAATTTCCGTACTTCCATCTCGTTCAAATAAAAGAGATCATAAACAACTTATTTCTTGAACCGGTAGTAATAACTGGTCCGTTGACATGTTCGCTCATAAGCCATTAACATATTGTTTTTACGTTGTGCTCATTACAAACAATACAGCAGAACACACCGCCATGACACAACAGTGCACGATGTCATTCGTCTGCTAATTCCCGCCCTATACAAGAATCAATCAGATTCACTGATGGCGGCTGATGGAGCCTTCCACCACCTCTGCAAGTTGATGGCACCGGTGCGACACCGGTGGAGCATCAATGACGTCATCGGTGGAATTCGGAACACCGTGATGCCATCGGACTGCTCACCGGTGAGATTCGGAATACGCTCTATCACTCCACCTCATCCCCACTCCACTACTCCTCATTCTACTACCACTTACCACCGACTACCACTCCTTACCTCCACTATCACTCTTCCTCCTCATCCCACTACCACTCCTCATCCCATGCCAATCCTCAATCCTTCATCTCACCACCACTCCTCATTCCACTACCATTTCCCCTTCACTTCATACTACCACTGACATTACCAGTACCGCTACCACTATACCGTTATCACTATTATAAATTTGGTATGAAATTAGATTAGTTGTAATTGTGATAATTAATGATAACAGTAGTAATAATAACAATTATTGTTGTTTAGCTACTTAATTATTAGTAGTACATGATTATGTCTCGTGACGAGAATATTGTACGAAATGGAAATATAAAAATTGGAAATTTATCTCTTGAAGAGGTGAAAAAATTCAAATATCTTGGAACAACAGTAACAAATATAAATGATACTCGGTAGGAAATTAAACGCAGAATAAATATGGGAAATGCCTGTTATTATTCGGTTGAGAAGCTTTTATCATCCAGTCTGCTGTCAAAAAATCTGAAAGTAGAATTTATAAAACAGTTATATTACCGGTTGTTCTTTATGGTTGTGAAACTTGGACTCTCACTTTGAGAGAGGAACAGAGATTAAGGGTGTTTGAAAATAAGGTGCTTAGGAAAATATTTGGGGCTAAGAGGGATGAAGTTACAGGAGAATGGAGAAAGTTACACAACACAGAACTGCACGCATTGTTTTCTTCACCTGACATAATTAGGAACATTAAATCCAGACGTTTGAGATGGGCAGGGCATGTAGCACTTATGGGCGAATCTAGAAATGCATATAGAGTGTTAGTTGGGAGGCCGGAGGGAAAAAGACCTTTGGTGAGGCCGAGACGTAGATGGGAAGATAATATTAAAATGGATTTGAGGGAGGTGGGATATGATGATAGAGAATGGATTAATCTTGCTGAGGATAGGGACCAATGTCGGGCTTATGTGAGAGCGGCAATGAACCTCCGGGTTCCTTAAAAGCCAATAAGTAAGTAAGTATTTTTTTTTCCTTTGAAAATGCGAACTGTGCATAGTTATAGCACGAAAGGCGGTATAACCTCATGTGAAGGATCTTGTGTACATGAGTTTGTATAATTTATCATGCATCAATAAATGCACTTCATTAATTAATTAATTAATTCATTCATTCATTCATTCATTCTATTCTTAGTAATAATTATCATCAACGTATTTACTTGTAAGGTATGAGTGAAATGATATTTCGTTAAGCCCTTATTTTAGTGTAATCAAGTTGGATTATTAAGTAGGCACAGAAACAAGAGTGGATGCTAAGGGGGACGAAAATGTGAGTCTCTTGAGTTTTTGTGCACAAACACGGTAACTGTCGGAATACCGAGGAAGACGAGCTGCGTGTGCCCCATAGCTGGAAAGTGAAGATGTTAGTTCGAGGTACTTAACAGCCTAGTCGTCGCTTCTTCGGATGTCCGGAGTTCGTAACTGCTCACGCCCTCTCAAAACTGGCTGGCAATTAAGACACACGTCACGCTAGCTTGCAATTTACTGTAGTACGCACAACACGTGGAAATGTGGCAGATACTCGATACCATCTGAAGTGGACGAGGGTGCGCTGCTCGCACGCAACTCCAGCAGTCCGCGGCCATTACACTCATAATCACGACGTGGCCCATCATTAGACTGCTGTACGTGGGCCGTCCTCTGACCGGCTCGACGCCGCCAGATCGATACGTTTCTTCCTATGAAGGATTAGCCAACGAAAAATTTGTTACACGCCGGCTAGAGCGTCGGATCCAGGTTCAAATCCCGACGAGGATAACTAATTCGTATTTAGGATCTAACCAGTAGCGGCTGGTGGCCAAAATAATGAGTGTGCTACAATCTCTATATCGGCCTACTGTAGAGGCCTACACTTATGTATTTATCTTAATTTGGAGTCTCGCCTAGTGATGAAATATGAAGTCCATACGACGTTCTTTCGTACTGCAGAACTTGTCATTTGGTGTTAAACCCCTCCATCTTGGACATCATACACTTTTCTATTGACAGTATTGCAGTAGCGGCTGGTTGTCAAAATAATGAGTGTGCTACAATTTCTATATTGGCCTACTGTATACACTTATATGCATTTATCTTAATTTGAGACTCGCCTAGTGACGAAATATGAAATCCATACGACGTTCCTTCCTACTGCAGAACCTGCCAATTACCCTAGTGTTAAACCCTTCATCTTGGATATCATACTCTTTTCTATTGACAGTGTTACTTCACAGAATGGATCCTGTGAATTGTTGGAGGCTATGTATCGTAACAATTTAACAGCTCCATCTATATTCCGGAAGGCAGATGTTCCGTATAGAACTCAAAGTTGTGTCTTTAATACTCTTTTGTTCAGTACAATATAGTTGTTGACAGCAACTTCAAGTTCGCGTTCAGGAAAATTAGGCTATCCAAAAATTGCCGGAAAATTTGCTGTTTAACAATTTTGTTGCATTTAGATAGCTTAAAGACTGGAAACGGTGAGTAGTTTTCTGAATTATACGGTCACATACTTCCTTGGCTTCAGTTTTTTGGGATTCCATTCTCCGTCGCTTGCTGACTAATTCAGGAGGAACCTCAAAAACCAGGTAGACGGCAGCAGCAGTCGGACACTTGAATTACCAAATAGGCCTGCATTGTAAATACTTCAGAGTCCTTCCACAAACAAGCGTTCTCTCGTTACGCTTTACTTTTGCAATCTCCAAGCTGCGTTGTGCTGAAGCTGACTACAGCACTTCCCCGCGTAAAAATAGCCAATCAGGGCAGTGATTTCAGATTCGCACATGCGCATTAATTGTCTACATTCTCATGTAAAGTTTTGAGTAGCACATTGTACCCCCTGAGGCACAAAAGAGCTAAGAGCGAAGACTAAACACTCTATAATGCGTCATGAACATAACCACGGAAAATTGTCAAATGGCAGATCAGATACTATGGTGGTAATACAAACATTTTATTTGAGCAAAAATTATCATTGTGGTGTAGCACTGTAGCACGTAAGGACGGGTCGACCCTGCAGTATTGCAAGAGCAGTGAGACGATCCTGGGACATAGTGTTCCTTAAAAACGTTTTTACGCGTTTTAAGGAAGAAAAACATATTTCTGGCTCAGCAGTGGTCATTGGTGTTGTAACCAAAATATTTAACAACTTCGATACTTCACAGAATGGATCCTGTAAATTGTTGGATACTATGTATTGTGACAATTGAACAGCCATCTATATTTCGGAAGTCAGGTCTTCCGTATAGAAATCCAACTTGTATCTGGAACACTCTTTTGTTCAGTATAGTATAGCTGTCGACAGCAACTTTAATTGGTAGATGGCAGCAGCAGTCGGACACTTGAATTACCAAATACATTGTACAGGGACATCATTTTATTTTTACTAACATTTTTAATATTAACCTGTCTATACCTTTAGAGAACCGGAAACACCGCTTGCTCCCCCTCCAAGACTGGAGTTCGATGATACTGGCGTAAAACACAAATCACTCTACTAGGTATAGGAAGGAAGAAAAGTAGTTCATCCATTTACGTAAACTAGGAAATATCGCGATCTTGAGTTTGATAATTTTCATTAGGTTTTTCTTTAATCAAAGTACAGTACTGTATTAAGAATAAGTGTTTTTACTCACGAAGTGAGTTATCCATGCGAACGTATTCATTATGCAGTGTATATTATACTGTCTACAGCACATTAGCGTACAATATAGAGGAAGAAGTTAAATTGAAAAATAATCATAATATGAATATTTAAACACAATTTTGAAAATGATGGCCGTTAATTTCGATACAGGCTTCAGTTCTTTTGTGCATATTATCGCACTATAGACTATTGCATCTAATTCCAATTGCCAGTTTCGTCCTTCGTACTAATAACTCATGTTGAAATAATTCTGTACCTACTCTACGTACTGTAAATTCAATCTTCACTTCTGCCCGACCCGAAAATATAAAATTACTCAGACGTGCTATCTACTGTCCGTCCAAGTGGTTATGCCGCAGGATTGTAGAAAGGGAGGAAATCACGTGCCAGTTAATTACTTAACGAGGCCCTTTTATTTAAGTTAAATTAAACAGCTGTATAATATTACGTAAACTTCCAATTCCTAAGAGAAATTAATGTTTTCAGAAAAGAGCTAAGACAGCCCAGCTATTACAGAGGGGCGAGCAGAAGCAGGTGGGGGAAATCGGGATGCGACGTAGGCAAACGGACAGTACCTGTGCGAAAATATGAATCAATATTGAAAGCTCTTTCGTCACTGGAAAACGCGAACATATTTCTGGAACGTACTATACTCAGTAACTCAGTACTGCTTACTATCTGCGGTCTTGGTTCTGTGTGGAGTTGGAACTTCCTTAGTAGAAGGGGTGGGAGTGAAGTACATTCAAAAACTCAGGTATAATAAAAATTGAAGTAAAAATAAAATGATGTCCCTGTACATAGTTCCGAAGTCTTCCACAAACAAGCATTCTTTCGTTACGCTTTACTTTTGCAATCTCCAAGCTGTGTTGTGCTGAAGCTGACTACAGCACTTTCCCGCGTAAAAGTAGCCAATCAGAGCAGTGATTTCAGCTTCGCACATGCGCATAACTGTCTACATTTTTCATGTGGAGCTTTGAGTAGCACAACGAACCCCCTGAGGCACCAAAGAAGGCACGAAGACTAAACATTTTATAACGCGTCATGAACATAACCACGGGAAATTGTCAAATGACAGATCAAATACTATGGTGGTATTACAAATACGTTATTTGAGCCAATTATCATTGTGCTATAGCACTGTAGCACATAAGGACGGGGGACTCCCTCCTTACAAAGTCTGTAGATGCTGTAAAATAACGGAGTTTCATTACGAACTTCAAGACAGAAAATTGGTTTTGGTACACAACGTAAAATGTTCCGTTCTACCCAGTGGCGGCTCCTGCATATTTCTTAAGAGGAGGAAAGAAGTTAACAGCACTAAATGACACCTTCTTGAATGAAACATGCTACAAATTAGCCAACATGCATACATGTAAGACCAGGTAGTGTTGGGGTTGGCCTTCCCTTCTGTATAGCAATAATCGGTTCTTGTAAACTGAGTTTCCTAAATTGTCCAAAATATATTATGTTTTCACTTCCATTCATTGTTGAATAATTGCACAAATTAATAATTACAAGGAAATTCACAACCTCGCAACATTTTTCGAGCACACTACAGCATCACACGTGTTGGAAGAGACTAGCTACTAACTCGTAACCGGAACCGTTTTACGGAAATGGGAATGGGAAATCATCTGAGGAAAGCGAGAACACTGCACTCACCAACGTGGTCTGTGTTGCCACATGTACAAGTTCAGTATCACATGCTTTTGAAGAATGTCAGTTCTTGTAAAGTCATACTATCATTATTGTTCAAAGATGCCGGTGGCCGATTAATTTTTTATGTTAAAAATGATGTAGTTTGGAGTACCTACTTTCAGATTCAAATATATTTGTACAAAACTGACAACTTGGCTGTTGCCCTGTCTAGTAAACAATGAATAGAAGTGAATTTCAGGGGCCAACTACGTAGAACTACTTGCTCTTTGTTTTACATAAACCCGACTTTAACTTTCAAATATCCACGAATGTTTCAAACCATGAATAGTAGCCTATATAAAGTGCAATGAATAATATTTTTTATTTATAATTTTAAAAAATGTTTACATGGTGTCTTTCATGGCGTTGCGTTAAAACTGATTTTGTTGTGTCTCCTCCTAGATGTGTTATAGTCCGGTCGAATGCAACATCGTTAGGTGGCAGCGGTAGCGAGCTTGCTGCACGACCAGTCGGTTTCTATTTCCCGCCCATGACTGATTCAGAGGAGGATCTCCTCCCTCTCCGTTCATTTACTTGCTTTAAAACTCTGCTTCTTTCTCTGGCCGCTAGTGCGCTGTTGTCTGTGTGTGTTAAATGCAGTAGAGGAGGAATGGAGTGCCTTTCCTCCACACAGACAATCTCGCATCTTTCTCACAGTTTTCTACAGCACATGAGCGCGCGTCGTTTAAAACTCGATCAACCGAGTTTTTCTTATAGCTGTGAACTTAAAAATTATCGAATCTTCCTCGAATTTCAAGGCACATATTTTATTTGGTATTTACTTTCAAAAGAAGAAAATGTGAGGAGGACGTTCCTCCCTTCCCTCCCCCGAGGAACCGCCACTGGTTCTACCACTACTTCAGTATTTAGTGTCTGTCTTAAGTGATTGCGTACAGGTCACAAATACGTCATTCAATGCCGGTGGACTGTGGACGGGGAATCAACGCTTTGCCCATGCTTTCCACCTCTCTCGCCAGTTCTTTGTCCCTGATCTTGGTTGTCCCTCTCATGTTCGAACATTGCAGGACACTAGTGTTTAAAACATTCCAATGAAAGAATCAAGCAGATATTTAATCAATTGAAACGGTGAGATCAATAACCATTCAAGTCTATTTACACAAGTTTCGAGATAAGTGCAAAACACTTTTTTTTTATTTCTTAATCATTATTTTTTGCACGTAATATTTATGGTTGTTTTAGAGGTAAAGACAAAGTAGTACACCAACTTTTAAAGTCGTAACACTTGTGGAAATATCCAAAATTTAATTTCAAATTTGCAAAAAATGAATGCCCAGAAGTGGACTTGAATGGTTATTGATCTCACCACTTCAACTGTATATTTTATTAGGTAAATGCTTTACCGTGGTAAAAAATATGCAAAGTTGATATTATTTTTACACGTAATTATAAGCTATTTCAATATTCTTAACAGTGTTTTATGAATCCATTTAAGAATCCTGCATCCCTTATCTAAGTGAGAAATATAAAATTCCCACTAGTCGGTGGAGTGTTTCTGGTCTTTTGTTTAGTGCACGTGGCACACTCCCTAAATTCACATGTGATATTTTAAAAGCACTCGGACTCCGATTTTTTGAAATTCAAAAAATTTTGTTGAATATTCTTAAGGATTCATTCCAAATATTACATTACCATTTATATTTTGGCCATTGATGATTCTGTTGGGTTTGCATTTCTCTGAACTTTTTACTAAACAATTCCTGTATTTAATCTTTTTGTCTTTCTAAATTATTCTGTAGTGCTTTTATTCTGGATCTTTATGGTCACCCTCATTGAGGGCATATTTTCTTTAAATATTTATATATATGGTATATTAAGCATGAAAAGTTTTGTTCAATTAGCATTTATATAGTAAAGGTATCCCCGTAACATGCCATGAAGGCACTTGGGGGGCATGGAGGTAGAGCCCCATGCTTTCCATGACCTCGGCACTAGAATGAGGTGGTGTGGTCGGCACCACGCTCTGACCGCCTTTTACCCCCGGGAAAGACCCGGTACTCAGTTTTATAGGATGTGAACCTCGGGGCCGTTCTGAAAGTTTGGCAACGAGAAAAAATCCTGTCACCATCTGGGATCGAACCCCGGACCTTTCAGTCCGTAGCCAGCTGCTCTACCAACTGAGCTACCCGGCCGCCAGCATTTATATAGTACCCGATATAAAAAAAATGGATTTGACTAAATTTTTTCAGGTCAATGTGTACTTCCCCCCTTAAGGCCCGTCTTAACAAATTCATTGAATGAAAGAAAATTCTTTTTCTTTTCCCTTTCTTTTCCACTCGAAAGTGAGAGTTTTTTTTCACTTCCTGATGAAGTGACTTAGCTTATTTTAACTTACTTTTGATTACTTTTTGTGCATTGAAGAACAATATTCATTGTTATTTTTTGCGACAAATTAATTTCACTTACCCCCCTCTTCTTGTACTGTGTGTTGATTTTGTTTCTTGGTAATATGATATCTATCAATAGGATAATAAATTGATCAAATTAAGATTTGTGTCACTGAGGCCGACGGTGAATTGACCATAAGGTAATTTTCATTGACATAATTATTCAGTTATTCGAGGGTAACTTCCGTCTAATGTGGTGACTCAGCAATACTTCTCCTAAGTAAATTTTTCAGCAGCCTAGTAATCGTGACTGTTAAGAAAATAAAAGTTCGTTGTAGAAGTCAGATTTATTGAACGAAAGACTGTTAAGTTTCCTTTCCATTCCATAGTCCCACGTCATAGTAGCGTGATCTAAAGCTCATTTCTCAGATTAGCAATACTGAATTATCCCTGCTTCCAGTAGGCCTATATGAGAGAAGACATTTTCGCATGAAATTTCGACCGGAGTATACAGTCGGTGTCCACTCAGTATCGTGATGAATTTGGTGAGCTACGAAAGACCCTACAGCTGGGGAAACCATACACAACAACTGGTAATATAGGCTAACTGTTTTATAAATTCTAACTTTCAGATTTTTTGAGAGCAGACTGGATGACAATCTTCTCAACCGAATAATGACAGACATTTCCCATATTTATTCTGCGTTTAATTACATCCAAGTATCATTTATATTTGTTATTGTTGCTCCAGGATACTTGAATTTTTCCATCCTTCCAAAGGATAAATTTCCAATTTTTATACATTTCCATTTCGTATTATGTTCTGATCACGAAACATAGCTATAATCATATACTTTATGTTTTCGGGATTTATTCCAAACCTACCTTTTTACTTGCTGAAAGTAAAATTTCCGTGTTTTCTGTAATAGTTTGTGGATTTTCTCCTAACATGTTCACGTCATTCGCATACACAAGCAGCTGACGTAACCCGTTCAATTCCAAATACTGTCTGTTATCCTGGACTTCCCTAATGACATATTCTAGAGCAAAGTTAAAAAGTAAAGGTGATAGTGCATCTCCTTGCTTTAGCCCACAGTGAATTGGAAAAGCATCTGACAGAAACTGACCTATACGAACTCTGCTGTACGTTTCACTGAGACACATTTTAATTAACCGAACTAGTTTTTTGGGAATATCAAATTCAATAAGAATATCATATAAAACTTCTCTCTTAACCGAGTCATATGCCTTTTTGAAATCTATGAATAACTTACGTACTGTATCCACACTCCCATTTTTCTTCAATATCTGTCGATAATAATAATAATAATAATAATAATAATAGTAATAATAATAATAATAAATAATTTATTTATTTAATCTGGCAGAGCTAAGGCTAGTAGGCCTTCTCTTCCGCCCAGCCAGACTCTAATTCTAATTGAATACAATTGCTTACATATTTATTACATTAATATCTAGACCATAAAACAACATGAAAGCAAATAATGAAAGTTGGATAAGTAATGTTAGTGTGACAATAATAAACATTGGTAAGAAATAGTTACAATATTAATAATGATAATAATAATAATAATAATAATAATAATAATGAAATAATTTAGATAATTATCTGTGATATATATAGCCATTAAACATTGAGATACCTGAAACAGCTATTATTTTTAACAATAATTGTTAGAAAAGTATCTCGTTAGCCTATTCTTAAATTGGTTTGATGTCTGACATTACTCGGTAGGGAATTCCAAAGTCGAGGAACAGCCACAGTGAAAGAAGATGAATATGAGGATGTTCGGTGGGAGGGAATGGATAACATTGAGGAGTGTTGTGATCGTGTGTCTAGGTTATGATGGGTGGATAAATTTTGAAAACGAGACGTAAGATAGACAGGAGTGGAGAAATTCAATATGTGAAAGAGAAAGGAAAGACAGTGGATTTTCCTACGATCTTCTAGACGGAGCCAGGACAACATTTCGAGGGATGGTGTTACCTGATCAGCCGGCGAATATTGCAGACGAAACGGACGCACATATTATGAACACGTTGTAGTCTCCGCGCCGAAATAACGCTTAGGTCAGTAAGCAGAATATCACAGTAATCGAAGTGGGGCATCACGAGTGTTTGCACTAACATTTTTTTCATGGAAAAGGGTAGAAAATTCTTCAATCGCCTAATCACCTAATAATAATAATAATAATAATAATAATAATAATAATAATAATAATAATAATACTTACTTACAAATGGCTTTTAAGGAACCCGAAGGTTCATTGCCGCCCTCACATAAGCCCGCCATTGGTCCCTATCCTGAGTAAAATTAATCCAGTCTCTATCATCATATCCCACCTCCCTCAAATCCATTTTAATATTATCTTCCCATCTACGTCTCGGCCTCCCTAAAGGTCTTTTTCCCTCCGGCCTCCCAACTAACACTCTATATCCATTTCTGGATTCGCCCATACGTGCTACATGCCATGCCCATCTCAAACGTCTGGATTTAATGTTCCTAATTATGTCAGGTGAAGAGTACAATGCGTGCAGTTCTGTGTAGTGTAACTTCCTCCATTCTCCTGTAACTTCATCCCTCTTAGCCCCAAATATTTTCCTAAGCACCTTATTCTCAGATACCCTTAACCTATGTTCCTCTCTCAAAGTGAGAGTCCAAATTTCACAACCATACAGAACAACCGGTAATATAACTGTTTTATAAATTCTAACTTTCAGATTTTTTGACAGCAGACTGGATGATAAAAGCTTCTCAACCGAATAATAACAGGCATTTCCCATATTTATTCTGTGTTTAATTTCCTCCCGAGTATCATTTATATTTGTTACTGTTGCTCCAAGATGTTTGAATTTCGCCACCTCTTCAAAAGATAAATTTCCAATTTTTATATTTCCACTTCGTAAAATATTCTCGTCATGATCATGAGACATAATCATAGACTTTGTACACAGAGAGAACTAATATGTAGTGTATTATTATTATTATTATTATTATTATTATTATTATTATTAATACACTACATATTAGTTCTGTCTGTGTACGTTTATGTATTATATTGTCCAGAAACGTTTACCAAATTAGACTCAGCGTTTCTGTTTATTGCTAATTATGGTTATGAGAAAAATTGTGACGCATGAAGATTCTCAAACGTATGACAGGCAACACAACACAGACGCTTGACAGAAAACTGCAGAATGCGGGTGTGAATGTTCTCAAGGAGCCACATGTCAACATGGCCGGCATGCATTCTTTATCGCCCGCGTCTATATTTGATGAGCCCCGGAGGAGCAGCGCCCGCTCCCGCTCCCCCGCCCACCCCTGGCTTTGGTTGAGTTTCGGGTTAGTTTTGCCACTAAACGGATCGGGGCTGGAAATTGACTTTTATGAAGACTTAAGCAGATTACGCGGTCATATCGAGTCCGCAATAAAAATTAAAAAATACAGAAAATGAGATGGAACTGTTTTGTGCGGGCTCCCCAAAGCACTAATCTCATCACGCTGCTGTCAGTCGTGTTTACGGCCCGGCGGACAGATTACAATGCTCTGTCCGATATTTCCCCGGGTGCCCGTAACGGCGCTACTTGCGCCGCGCCGAGACGCACCATCTTGCATTTGCTTCACTCTAATTGGTCGTCTCGATCGCTTCAAGCCATCGGACATGTACAACAATATCTCAAGTACACATCTGATCCTGTTCCATTAGCACACACGTGAATCAGTTACTTCAGAAACGGGACTTCTCCGCTATGTACCATTTTGAGATATTCAACAAAATATGTTTGAAGTCTATAATATAACTTACTATTATGAGTATATGTACGTATATATTCACACTGAAAAAGGATAAATACCTGGTGACAGTCGTAACTAATTACACTCAATAATAACAATTAATAATAAATGTAAAAAAAAATTGGAAATTTATCTTTCGAAGATGTGGAGAAATTCAAATATCTTGGAGCAACAGTAACAAATATAAATGATACTCGGGAGGAAATTAAACACAGAATAAATATGGGAAATGCCTGTTATTATTCGGTTGAGAAGCTTTTATCATCCAGTCTGCTGTGAAAAAATATTAAAGTTAGAATTTATAAAACAGTTATATTACCGGTGTTCTGTATGGTTGTGAAACTTGGACTCTCACTTTGAGAGAGGAACATAGGTTAAGGATGTTTGAGAATAAGGTTCTTAGGAAAATATTACGCTACGTTTCCCATGAAATACAGGCAGTTGAAACGGACGGTATAAGGAGAGGTGCTAGAATATCCAGGCTGGAAAAGAGAACAAACGAAGATGTTAGAAGGATAATGAACATGGAAGAATCGGTGATTGCAAGAATTGAGAGTAGACAACTTCAGTGGTATGGTCATGTAAGGAGGATGGATGAGAGGAGGTGGCCAAACGTGCTACTTCAGTGGTCTCCAGCTGGTAGAAGGAAACGAGGAAGGCCTAGAAATTCATGGAGGGCTGGAATATTGAGGATGATGAATGATAGGGGGCTAAATGAGCAGGACTGGAATGACAGACGCAGATGGAAAATGGGAATAAAGGGTAACCACTGAAAAGTGGAGAGGCCCTCAAAAGTAAAGTAAGGAAAATATTTGGGGCTAAGAGGGATGAAGTTACAGGAGAATGGAGAAAGTTACACAACACAGAACTGCACGCATTGTATTGTTCACCTGACATAATTAGGAATACTAAATCCAGACGTTTGAGATGGGCAGGGCATGCAGCACGTATGGGCGAATCCAGAAATGCATACAGAGTGTTAGTTGGGAGGCCGGAGGGAAAAAGACCTTTGGGGAGGCCGAGACGTGGATGGGAAGATAATATTAAAATAGATTTGAGGGATTTGGGCTATGACGTTAGAGACTGGATTAATCTTGCTCAGGATAGGGACCGATGGCGGGCTTATGTGAGGGCGGCAATGAACCTCCGGGTTCCTTAAAGCCATAATAAGTAAATAAACACAATTAATAATAATTGTAATTAATAATAAATTAATAACAATAATAATGAATCCTAATAATAAAAATAAAATTAATAATAATAATAATAATAATAATAATAATAATAATAATACGAGTATAATAACATTAATAAGAAGCATCCTAAATTAAATGAAGCACGATCACTTGAAATAAAATTTAAAGTAAATTTATCTTAACCCAAAGCTCTAACTAAAACCTACGAGTATGATATGTTCATACATGCGCAAGTACATTTCAGCACTACACTCATTTCACTGTCAACTCACTTACTGCACTGGAACTACGACACATTTTACTGATACTATCCTGATTTCACTAACACTTCAAAAACATTTCACTGTTCAAATGTTTTGCTCTACGACTATAAACTATAAAACTTCACTGGCAGAAACACACTTCTTCACTGATACAACACTTCAAATAACAAAACATCAATTACACCCTTTAAATAGCGTGCATAATACACTACCTTCTATTAGTAAAGTCCTTAAGCCTATTTTTAAATACATTTTTGGTTACTGGTAAAGCCTTTAGCAAGTCTGCAGGTAAAGCATTCCAGTCCCTGATAGTACGATTGAGAAAAGAAAACTTTCCAGTGTCCGACCTCTGTCTTCTTTTCCTCAATTTATGTGAGTGGTTCCTTGAAGAGTAATTTGGCCGCTGCAAGCTATTTTTTTATTTCTCTCCAGGCAGGTTCACCTCTGTATGTTTTGAACATTGCTCATAATCGAATTCGCGTTCTCCCGTCCGTGAGTGTGTCCCATTTTAATGTTGAATTATTACAACACTTGAGAGCCCGTTTTTTAATATTTTACAATGTCTTAATGTGTTTTAATCTGTAAGGATCCCAACATGCACTGGACGAACTAGTGACTTATATGGAATCTCTTTGAACTTATCAGAGCCTTTTTTAGTACCCTCATCACAAAGTGTAATGCTCTCCATACTTTTCCCGCTGTGTCAGTAACGTGTTCCCCCTAGCCGAGATCGCTGCTAAAAGTTATTCCTAGGTATTTACATTTGTTAACTTCTGGAATGGTTTCACGATGCGATTACTTTATTTATTTATCTTGTAAAGCTGACGGCATTGCTCTTTAGAGAATTTATTTTCATTTTGTTGTAATAATCATACTGGACTTTAAATATTCTAGCAGTACTATTTTGGATTGCTACCTACAAAAATAATACATTTGAATGCATAGTTCCAAATATATAGGCCTTTAATCTCTGTGGAGAAGAATTCTTGACATACCCTTAGTAAGATACCTAACCCCCATATTTAGGCCTACGCGTCTTCTGAATTGAACCACGCTAAGGATTTTCATTGCCTTGAGCCAATTTTTAACCAGCATTTCCATTGCCCTAGCTATTTTAATTCCACTCTCTCCCGTTAGGTCGCGCATCAGAAGTGTCTGACACGACGTAACAGAGGAGAACTCTCCCCTCATTGCACTCTTAAAGTTCCCATCCGCGTAGATCACTTCCCTCGAGTAACGTACAATAGAAACTGGAGAGGAATCACGCTTTTCTTTGAGCTTAAGACTGTCGCCGTAATGTTTAAAGCAGGAGTATTGCGAAAATATAATCATTTAACGGTAACAGAATAATTGCAATTTAACAACACATAAACTGATCCCTGGAACACAAAGCGATCTTTAACGGACATGCCCAGTTATCTTTAAGCCTATACGTAACCCCATC
Organism: Periplaneta americana; assembly: GCF_040183065.1. Classification (NCBI taxonomy): domain Eukaryota; kingdom Metazoa; phylum Arthropoda; class Insecta; order Blattodea; family Blattidae; genus Periplaneta; species Periplaneta americana. The sequence continues at coordinate 169,057,368 of NC_091125.1, read as the reverse complement.
CAGTTATGTACGATTTAACATGTTGATTTTAGAGTTTTTGAAATAACTGTTATCGTCAACTTTAGAGTTATTATTGGTAACTGTGCCTCGAGCTGTAGTTATCCGTACCTTACCGTTAATATTGATTCAAACACATACCAATATGCAGAACCACTGCATTACTGTTTCGTAAAATTGTGAAAACAGATAATAATTAAAATTACAGCCTACAGTTTATTTATTCAGTAACAGTTTCAAGATTATAAGACCCATTCACAAATAAAATTAAAAATAACCGTAACATAAACAAACAAGTTTGCGCGCAGGTTACAAAATGGGATCATTCACAATGATTCACATAAACATTGCCTTTAGATGTTAACATGAAAGTCTGCAAACTCCAAACTTTCATGCTTATGCTTACGTGGTTTGCAAACAGTACACAGTCGTGGAGCGCTGAAGTATCGAGAGAATATGAGGAAATGACGTCGTTGTTATGTTTCCATGGTTACCAAGTATCTATGCGGCTATGTTTATGTTCCCATCGTGAATGTTCTTGATTTTACCGTAACGTTTACATTTTTAAGTTAACGCTTACGTTATGTCTAATTTTCATTGTAAATGAGCCTTTAGAATTTTTAATGTAGGTCTAACTTTCCGTAAATCAGTGACGTCAAAAAAAAAGAGCACATGAATGATCTTGCATGTGGCAACGTGCTATCTGGCTAGAGTGATCTGCTTCTGTAGGCCACGAACAACGCAAAACAGGGGTGAGCAAATTATCACTTAATTTTAAACGCTTTGTAGTAAAACAGTTTTGACCGTACTTGAAAATTGTTTTATTTATCACGTGGTCATACGTTGTGGTATTAAGAACGGAACATTATACTGTACTATAATGTGCTCTTCAGAATCCAAAATAATAATAATAATTTAATAATAATTTATTTATTTAATCTGGCACTGTTTCTGATTTCCATGGCGGTCAGACGCAAAGGGGTGTGAATGCACTTTAGTTACTATCGAGAAAATCTATTTAAAAGATACTAAGCTTTCGTAAATTCCGTAAAGTTTTAATTTTAAATGTTTATATGTGATGTGATTAAAAGCTATATCCCTTTGCCACTGAAATTTTAAATGCTTTATGTTTACTCTGGATGCACGTAACTCATCTATATATATATATATATATATATATATATATATATATATATATAATTTGAACTGGTAATGGAAATTACGGGAAAACGGCTGAACGCATTTTAATAAATGATCCCTCATTTTGAAGCTTGGAACCCAAAGTATTACAGAAAAATAGCAGTTTTCAGTGAAATATCAATCTTCCTACATCATTTTCCTATTTTCAAAAATCCATCTGTCGTCACTTTTGAGAAATATGGCTTTTCAGAATAAAACAAAACACAAATATAAACAATAGGATATTACACGAACGCCATGACCTGCAGGATTGCTGACATATTTAGAGCTCAAATTCAATTGGTTATTAAAATCTTCAAGACTTACTAAAATAATTCACAGGTCTGATTCTGCGGTGTGTAATTTTCTGGGTACAGCTGCGTATTGGACATTAAAATCTACTAACTTTGAGGTGATTTGACGACATTATTACCATTAGAAATGAAATATTATTACAGATAATGCCATGATGTGACTATTTTTCATAAATTATACATATTAATGATATATTGATGATATGAAAGTGAAACGTTTTGGGGTTATGTAAGTAGATGTAGAGAATATTTTAAATTTGATATTCATTTCTATAATTTACTGAGTGGCGGCTGTATAGTATATATAACCACAAAACTTACGTAAGATAATATATTGTTATTAAAAATCAAATATTTTTATAGTTATTAATCAAATGGGGTTGGGTCTTTTTCATATATTTAATGGCGGTGAGGTATAAATATTTATATGCGTCATTCTCTTCTGTATTGGCTCGAGAGAGCGCAAAAATTACAGTTTCTAAGGAAAGACCAAACGGTGTTACTTACTAATAAAATAAGAAGCCTACAAAATTGTGTAGTTTCCCGATCATTTCAGCAAGATCTCTTAGCAGAATAAAATGAGTTTACCCTCTACATTTCAAGCTCTACATGCAGCAGCTATACCAAGATGCTATGTCTATTGTTCGAAAGCACAGGAACCCTGACATTTCTTTAACTTTCACCTACAATCCGGAAGGACTTGAAATAGCTATAGCTTTACTCCCACATGAAAAACCCACTGATCATCCTGACATTGTTACTTGCGTTTTCGCGCTGAAACTCAAAAACTGAAGGTGGATAGGTTGAAGAAAAAATATTTGGCATAAAAAATCAGAGGGAGTATGTTTCATTATTACGGAAGCAAATAACTTTCAAAATATCTGGTATTCTTCATTCAAAATACTGTAAATCTGAAAAATTGTATTTGAACGTCTAATGAACTTAGTTTTTTTTTTAGAAATGTCACTTACACCCCTTTGCTTCTGACCGCCTATGATCTTGCAAAGTAAATAACTATTACCATAAGTTAGATATGTTTGATGAAGATATTCAAAGCGCTGTCGTAATAACAGTGGCTTGTTCCTGATTGTCAGTTGGCATTGCATAAGAATATGTAGCCATGCTTATTTATCCTGAACAGCCTAATCGCATAGCTAATTCTGTTTCTGATTTCCATACGTAATTGTGCAAGAATTCATATCATGCATGTATTTCATGAAGGCTACCAAATCTCGTCATAACGACGTAAACTTGTACCCACTGTCAGATGGTATTGTACATACAAGGGTTCGTCATTATCTCGATTGAAAAGAACAGAATGCTGTTTAGACTCCACCATGTTGTTCCTGCTTTAGCCTATCAGATGGCTTTATACAGTAGCTAATTCAGTGCCATGAATAATGCTCCTGAAAACAGATAGATAGCTTTCACAACAGGGGAAACTTATTCCCGCATTTCCAGATGAACTTATTCAACAATTGAGACAAGGAGATCAAAAACCCACTAACTTCCACTTACTCCATGGAATAAGAGAGTTTTTGCATTCCAAGCTTAATTTCCCGGTAGGTGTCAACACTATCGCTCAACCAGCTGAGTAAAGTGATACGATACGGTATTCAGAATGTCACAAAAATCTATGAAATCCATGTAAGTAAGGCTATTAAAGGCACAATATCGAGTCGATTAACTTTTAGAAACCCAATACAGATGCATCATTCCCCAGTCAACTGAAGTACAATTCAACATTGCCATTGAAAGAAGAAAGCAAAAGGACTTGCAAAATTTAATGCAGTTTATTTCTGAGGAAAGAGGGATGAATTACTAAACTCTGTTTGCGGACAGTAATAATCCAGAATCTAGATGCACAGGAAGAAGATGAGAGTGAGAGAAAAAAACAGAACCTGTAACATGAATGGGACTGTGTTAACATTTTAATATTGTTTGTGGTTTTATTTGTGTATTTTGATGTTCTTTATGGTAATTTGTGATTTTCTGTCTCATATATTTGAAATAAAAAAATGTAGCAAAGTTAATCTTAATAATAAACTTTCATTTTCTCGTATATTCCAATGTTTCATAAGGGAATTATGATATACTTATCGTTTTTTCTTCACATGGCTCTTAATACAGTTAATTCATACACTGTGGACGTCAGAAAACCACTAACTCCAGCAGTGTTTATTTCAAATTGTAGCGTAAGATAATGTAAAAATTTAGGTTTTGAAGTATTTAATTAATAAAGAATGTAATTTTACACAATATTAATAGATAAATGTATAATATTTAAAGTTAGTAAGAGAAATAATAAGTTTTTTCTCTCTCCTGTAAAATTTGGTTTACTGGAGTTAGGAAGTTTTTGATTTCCCTGTCTCAATTGCCGTATAGTGACATACAGTCTTAGAAAAGAGCTTTGTCGCATGTTATTGTAAACATGAGTTTCAGCAATAAAATAAAAGGGAGAGAACATGAAAAAGTTAACAAGTTTATGAGTTACTACACAGTGAAGTAACACCATTTTGAATTAGAAAAGTGAATAATTTTTTTAATCGTAATTTTTTTATATAGCAGAAGGACAGTATTTTACATATACCAACTTTCATTATTGTACAAGATACAGTAATGGAGGAAAGAAATGTTGAGTATTTCCAAAAAATTTACTGCTGTAAGCTGTACCTAACCCCTTAAAAAATGAAGTGGTCTGCGTTGGAGACAATTTTTGGAGTGATCATCTCAAGAGTGTTTCAGAGTTTCCGGGGTAATCCTTAAACACAGTTAATACTCTTGTACGTCCTCTTCAGCAAGTTCCTCCGGAAGAAGGGCAGATCTTTCGTAACTCTGTATTCTTTTGATCCCGTCTCTAATACATATTTTCTTTGTTCTATTCTCTTCTTCCTCGAGAGCTGAAGTCACTTTCCTAAGACAAATTTCAGCAATAATATAATATAATGTAATGCTATTTTATTTAGAGTTCAGTCAAATTGACATATCACAGTTTAAAATCAATAGCACTTACAGATGTAAATGATCATTGCATATTATGAAATTGGAATGCAAACGTTCATCAGGCATTTAACTTACAATATCTTATACAATTTTTCATAGCTATATTTGCTGTGGAGTGCGTACCAGATAATTATTTTTTTTACAATCTTGTATATAATAATAAACAACTATTTACATGTTTAACTCTATGATAAATAACAATTTGCAGATATTAAAGTTATATAGCCTATGATATCATTGAGACTAATGCTCGCGCTATAAACGCCCAACTAATATAAGTGTATTTGGCCTATTATGAAGTTTAAAGAGGAATCATATGGTTTTTCATCATGTTGTTTCAAGGTTCACAATTTTATAATTTGAAGTATAAGATCTACACAAGAATTTTAGTCACAATTTTAATATCTGCACTCATTTAAATTTCAGATTGTTATTTATCATAGAGTTAATCATGTAAATAGTTATTTATTATTATATACAAGATTGTAAATTAAAAAAAAATAATTATCTGGTACGCACTCTATAGCAAAGAAGTAAAAATTGTATAAGATATTGTGAGTCAAATGCCTGATGATGCCCAAGGCGAAAACGTTTGCATCCCAATTTCATAATATGCAATGATCATAACATGTGTAAGCGTTATTGATTTTGAACTATGATATGTCAATTAGACTGAACTCTAAATAAAATAGCATTACATTATATTATATTACATTGACTATCGGAATATCGCTATCATCATGCTTTCTAAGATTCAGCAATAATTCTCAAACACTTCCTCGCAACAGAATTACGACGGCTGATGTTCATTTTTGTGATTTAAATTTTGCGCTGTACGATTTTACTCTACCTTTCCATTTGCGTGAGAACGGATACTTTACCAAATTCGGTGCTAGAAATTATTCTACTGCTAACTCCATTAATGAAAACTAGGCCTAAGGGCCAGGAGAAAACGTGGTGTATCGTGTCGAATCTCGTGGGACGTGCCAGTGTCGAACTCGGTCCCGCCGCGCCGCCGACTCGTCTTCTCGACGCCTCGGATGCTGTGATCGATTGATAAGCCAATTAGAAGTGCGTGCCGTCCCGACCTCCGCGCCCTTGTCTCATTAAACATTACCGAGTTTTTATTCCTCTCGCAGCGGAGAAAAATCTGCTTTTTTGTGTCACTTTCAGTCAGGAAGCCTGAATTATTAATTACGAGTTAATTAATCAAAGCGGGACGAGAGGAAGACGACAAAATGGCATTTAGTTCCAGCGATACACAAGACTTGTTTATTCTTAATAATTAGAAGCAAGGAGGAAGGGCTGCGATGCGGGAAGTCTGCCGGGAGGGGCGCCAGCGAGCGAACCCCCGCCCCCGCCGTGCCGCGGCGCCGACCAATCCGGGCCGGGCCCGCACATCGATCTCCGTGGATACGACGCCATGATCACCGCGCTAAGTGTTGCCATTATTGCGTTATTAGCATAATAACTGCACTAACTCCAGCACTTGCGCTGATCGATATCCTTGCGCGCTTCATTAGGCCGCCATCCCCACTAATTGCCTACGCCTTGGTCTCCCCGCATCGCTCCAAAATGGCGGTCCAGGCCCTCTCTGTTACCCGCTGGACGAGTTACCGAAGCAAAGAGTCATTGCGACGATCCGATCGGCACGGGGAGGGCGAGATCGGCAGAGGTACTCGAAGGAGGCCCGTCTGAAGAGCGAGACGCACCACACGGGACTGTCGGAACAAGCGGGAAAGAAACCGGCAGAAAGATGAGTAGGATAACAAAGTTCCAGGAGTAGGAGTAAGAAGAAAGAAACAACACTAAAAAAAGTCCACACCTGTGGAGTAACGGTTAGCGCCTCTGACCGCGAAACCAGGTTGTCCGGGTTCGAATCACGGTTGGGGCAAGTTACCTGATTGAGTTATTTCCGGAGTTTTCCCTCAATCCAATACGAACAAATGCTGGGCAACTTTCGGTGCTGGACCCCGGACTTATTTCATTCAGACGCTAAATATCCTCATGATACTATACTACTACTATACTTACTGGCTTTTAAGGAACCCGGAGGTTCATTGCCGCCCTCACATAAGCCCGTCATCGGTCCCTATCCTGAGCAAGATTAATCCAGTCTCTATCATCATATCCCACCTCCCCCAAATCCATTTTAATATTATCTTCCCATCTATGTCTCGGCCTCTCTAAAGGTCTTTTTCCCTCCGGCCTCCCAACTAACATTCTATATGCATTTCTGGATTCGCCCATACGTGCTACATGCCCTGCCCATCTCAAACGTCTGGATTTAATGTTCCTAATTATGTCAGGTGAAGAATACAATGCGTGCAGTTCTGTGTTGTGTAACTTTCTCCATTCTCCTGCAACTTCATCCCTCTTAGCCCCAAATATTTTCCTAAGCACCTTATTTTCAAACACCCTTAATCTCTGTTCCTCTCTCAAAGTGAGAGTGCAAGTTTCACAACCATACAGAACAACT